>NC_052509.1:40152560-40187802 GCF_014356525.2 Nilaparvata lugens | reverse complement strand
TTTCAGCTTCAACCATCATCACCAACTAAATAGTCTTCACATTGATATTTCGCACAAAGACATAAGTTTATAAGATTATGTTCTATGAGAATCAACCGTTAGATCTTCATTTCAGTATTTCCTAGTGGAGAGGAAAGGACACCTCGCGCTTAAGGACACCTCAAGGATCAACATTTCAAACACTTACGGTATAACTTCTGACACAATGATAGTACGATTTCATCGTACTACACTTCATTCTTCTCGGCTCGTCAAGGCGGTCCAAAATTATGCATCATAAGTCAAATTCGGTCGAAAAGTGGAAAATTTATTGTTGAGTGTACTAAAGCCCATATTCCAATACACAAAAAATGGCCAATTTCTGTATTGACTTATGATGCATGATTCTGGACCGCCTTGACGAGCCGAGAAGAATGAAGTGTAGTAGTGATGATGGTTGAAGCTGAAAATTAGGTGTTTTTCACAATACAAGGAGCATTGTTGTCAGGTGTATCTGGAAATCTATATGAGATAGAGCGCTCTACCTGATCTCACATTGTAGAGCACAAAAATACGCCCAGAGGGATTTTGAATTATACATCTAAATAATAACAATCTGAAGATATTGTTGATCAAAAACTAAAATTCCTCAAAATTGATTTTTTCTTAAAATTTCACTCATTTTTTTAAAAATCAGTACTCAATGAAGATAAAGAGTTCCGAATGATCTCATTTTATTCAGAATTTCATAATCTAGAAAAAAGGCAAGAGCAAATTTTTCTGTCCAATTACGAGATTTGGCAGATATAGCTGAAAACTGGAAAATCAGCCGAAAATACGAGGTTTTTGGGCCATCCTGTATTGGGCCACAAGGAAATTTTGCATGAAGAAATTGGTTCTTGACTTCTCTTATGTACCCAAATTAGTTATTTGTGCAACTAGTGCGCAAAGTGACAGTTTGCTGCACCGAAAGAAACGTTTACGCCCGAGCCGTAGGCGAGGGCGGAATGGTTCTTGAGTGCAGCAAAGGAACTTTGTGCACGTATTTCACATTTAATTTTTCCTACAGTTACCATTGAATATGAAAAGTGGGTAATTATGGATAAAATGATGGCTGAAATCCATCAAATGTTTGTGTGTGTGATGCTGTTATTAATAACAACCTTAATTAATTTAAAAATTAATAATCCAATTGAAGTTGAAAATTCTCAGCCAAAGTTCTCATCTTTATTCATTCAAGAATCAGAAAAAATACAGATAAAACAAAAAATTGCATTCAAAATACATGCCAACAGCATGGCTGAATGGCTGAACTGACAAGCGCGCGACCTAGCGGGAAGAATCGTAATTGTCTAACTTCGTTTCATCCAACTAAAAACAGTATTCAGATATTTAGACATTGATAACTTACTAAATTACCGAAAAATAATAAAGTAAACTAAAAAATATTTATAAAATAACATAGACAACAGAAAATATTTTTCTGTAGTATATTCTAATGTTATTTTATCAATTTTATTGACATGGATTTCGAATGGTAATTATTTAACCTGAAAATTCGAATTTCATAATGTGTTTTGCTACATTTCTCATTGCTATAGTTGAAATAATTATTACTGTCAATAGAAAATAAACATTATTATTATTAAATGATGATAAAAGTTATTATTAATTATGATTTAGATAAACAGTATTCTTGTTTTGGATTTCTAGATTGGGATCTTATCATAAATGTAGGTAGCCATTGAATGATTCTTATCTAAATCTAACCACAGTCATTGTTTCCAACATAATTTTGTTTTCGTGCACTAATCCTCCATATAACCCACCAACTATTTTGTGTTGCCATGTTGCAAATGTGGAGTGCAGGAAAATTTTTTTGCCCCACTTGGATGTAATGAGCTGGTTTTCGTGCGTCATATGGAGGCCGAAAATGATTGTTTTCTGACCAGGCCGGTAAAAGTTTTACGGCCTAGGGCTGTAAAATAACCTTGAAGTCAGCTGATTCTGATTTGATGTGAACGTGTTACAAAATGGTATGAAAGGGAATCAGTTTATGCTTCTAGAATTGAATAAGTATTCTGCAATAAGATACTATCATTTTATTTGGATGAATAAAATACATATAAGATATATAATTATAAACTATTCAAATTCGATTTTCAGAGTAGGATAGAACTTCTAACCTAAACTTCCGAAGTCAACGACAACAAGCATTGTTGACGTTGACATTCAGATTGGCCAAATTTCAAGTGTGCTAAAACAACTGATCAAAAAACTTTTCATTATTTGTATTTATTATTCAAGAATCAAAACATTTATAATAATATCATATCATTGTCATTTGGAAGAATAAAAAGTATAAACTCAACCTCTTACATAATTGAACATAATCTTTTAGGTTATTTAGACAAATCAGAATAAAAATAAAAATAATTGGACAATTTCCTGATATTAAGATTACTTCAGATTTGCTAGAGCTATGACCTTCCTGTTTTGCTTTCGGAAGTGCCTAATAAACAATTATTATTCTCATATTTATATTGTTTATTTTTCTGTGTGGCGAAAAATAACGTTCTCACCATGGGCAAAAATGTTTTTTCGCCCCACTTGGATGTAATGAGCTGGTTTTCGTGCGTCATATGGAGGCCGAAAATGATTGCTTCTGACCAGGCCGGTAAAAGTTTTACGGCCCTAGGGCTGTAAAATAACCTGGAAGTCAGCTGATTCTGATTTGATGTGAACGTGTTTACAAAATGGTTTATGAAACGGAATCAGTTTATGCTTATAGAATTGAATAAGTATTCTGCAATAAGATACTATCATTTTATTTGGATGAATAAAATACAGATAAGATATATATTATAAACTATTCAAAATCGATTTTCAGAGTAGGATAGAACTTCTAACCTAAACTTCCAAAGTCAACGACAACAAGCATTGTTGACGTTGACATTCAGATTGGCCAAATTTCAAGTGTGCTAAAACAGCTGATCAAAAACTTTCCATTATTTGTGTTTATTATTCAAGAATCAAACATTTATAATAATATCATCTTATTGTCATTTGGAAGAATAAAAAGTATAAACTCAACCTCTTACATAATTGAACATAATCTTTTAGGTTATTTATACAAATCAGAATAAAAAATAAAAATACTTGGACAATTTCCTGATATTCAGATTACCTCAGATTTGCTAGAGCTATGACCTTCCTGTTTTGCTTTCGGAAGTGCCTAATAAACAATTATTCTCATATTTATATTGTTTATTTTTCTGTGTGGCGAAAAATAACGTTCTCACCATGGGCAAAAATGCTTTTCCGGCTCTCAATCTTTTCTAGTCCTCGGCCTACGGCCTCGGACTTGAAAACCGATTTCGAGCCAGAAAAGTCTCATTTTCGGCCCTAGGTGCGAAATATACTATTCCCGCACTAGAGCGGAAAAGTGATTCTTTGCGTTCTGTAATCAGTGCAGGAATGGCCACTTTTCAAGGTAACTGTAGGAAAAATATATTACAAAATCAGAACTACAATATACATTGCATGCATCAATGTATATAGTGACTGGACTATTTTGTTCTACAGAAAAGTTTGAGAATATAATATGTTCTATTAGATATAGGCTTGAGCCGATTTATTATTGAATAATGGTTGGACAGGAATAAATTATTATAATTTCTTAATATTTTTCTCATATATAGAAAACCAAAGTCTTCACAGTTCAAACCTATATTATTACGTTAATAGAGTTCCAGAGCTAAATCGAATGAAAATGATTGAACAAGCTCTCATATTTTACTTTTCAATGTACCATTTATGTTGTCACTGCTAATTTATCGCTTTGAACTACAGAATGTGTGGCACAATAATTAAATTGAAGTACTTCAAAAAAAATAATTGCTGAATAAATCATTATTATTAATCCAACCCATAAGACTGTAAAACCAGAGAAACCTTCTCCAAAACTAAGTATGATACGGTACTGAAAGAAAAATGTCTAGCGGATTATTTTGATTCAGAATGAATCAGATTTGTGTGAACCATTGCTGGTGAATCATCACCGAAAATACCTCCAGTGAAAAACATTGATAGCCGGCTGCCCTGGCAGGCACCGATGCCGCTATGAGCGCATGCCAGTTAATAATTTGAGAGAATTTGCATTTCGGAAAGATAGTAAGATGGCTGAACGCTGAACGTTGTAACTTATAATTTGTACCCAGCTAAAAGTGTCTAATGATTCACTTGTATGTTATGAACTATGTGCTGCTTCTCAATAGCTACAGTAGGTTGAGTGACTCAATCTATTTTGAGAGAAAGCAAGGTACTATGTTGTACGATTCATATAACTTGTCAGTGAGGATGAGATGATATTCGTTAAAAAAATTACATAATAACATTATACAGAGTGGGTGAAAAGTCCGAGAACGGCTTGATATTTCATACACAAAGGTAATTTGACGGTGGGTGTGATTAGGGATCCCACTAAAATTGAAAATACTACTTTACTATGACTTCAAAAATCTTGTCCGCCATCTTGGATCCGCCATTTTGAATGCAACTTTGTTTTTTTAAATAGAAAAGTGGTCATACGATACATGATTTCAATACGGAATTTCAAGGCAAAATGAATGACGAAAACCGCAATCAATATCTTCAACCATTTCGAAGATATTCACATTATAAATCCATATAATGCAAATCAGAAATGGAATAGATAAGTGGTATTGATTAGTAATGTGAATATCTTCGAAACGGTTTGAGATATCGATGTGCGGGTTCCGTCATTTATTTTGTCTTGAAATTCCCTATTGAAATCATCTATCACATGACCACCTTCCAATTAAAAAAAAAATTTTGCATTCAAAATGACGGATTTTGCTTTGAATAATATTGATTAATAATGTGAATATCTTCGAAATGTTTTGATATATCGATATGCGGTTTTCGCCATTAATGTTTTCTTGAAATTCCGTATCGAAATCATTTATCGCATGACCACCTTCCTATTTAAAAAACAAAGTTGCATTCAATATGGTAGACCAGATTTCTGAAGTCATAGTAAAGTAGTATTTTCAATATGAGTAGGATCCCCAATCACAACCATCATCAAATTACCTTTGTGTATGAGATATTAAGCCGTTCTCGGACTTTTCACCCAATCTGTATGCTATTTTACAGAGTGTTCGGGAAAATGACGATCATGAGATATGATTTAAAATTTGATATGATTTTAAATTCAGTGCACTTGAATGAAATGAATGGAAAATTAACTTTATATGTTTCTTAGTTCACATCGTTATTATTAAATGGGTTATAAAAATGTTGGAAATGGTCTCCAATCACATCAATACACTGCTGCAATCGTTTCATTTTGTTCTCCTTACGAAACCCTGTCATTTCATTTGGTGCATATTGACTTTCCGAACACTATCAGCTCTAAAAGTTCTGTAGTAATTTACATAGAACGATATTGCACTTTTTGATAGTATTTTACAAGAATCTTCAAAATGTCAATATTAATAGCTAAAATATGCTTCCACTTTTTCATTTGCCATGAGGCACCTAACATTCTATTGCATTTTTGAAATTTCAATTTATTTTAAGTAGGTGATCCTTAATACATTTAACTGTAATTATTAGATATTAGACTATATCAGTCAGACACGATTTTTTCACTTTAATATCTTGGAATATGTTATTGGTAAGTTAATTTATTTCTAAAGATTTTCCAGTTTGAATGATAGATTAAAATATCATTAATAATGATGTTATTGAAATTATTTTTTTAATATAGAGGCAGTACATTTTTAATTTGTTTTCTGTTTCTCTTATTTTAAAAAAATTAATATGTGTTTGTATTTGTAATAATTTGATACAGACTCTGTTTCCTCCTCAGACTCTCAGATTTTATATCACATTCATTAAGTCTCTTTTCTCTTAGTCCAGGCAATGAATGCTCAAAAAAGGGTATAGAGGGAAATGTTTGGAAGACTAATTTTGACCCCTCAGTTCTGTTTAGAGTTGTACGGTGGTAAACATATCAAAAGTCCCCACCCCTACCCTATGTGCTAAGCGGGTGAGGGTGGTTTAAAAGTACCATTTTTTGCTTTCTCGCATATAACTAAAAAACAATGTATCCTCAGGACTTGACTGTCATATAACAAATTAAAGCTTACATAATTTCCTACAATATTCATTCTACAACTATTTCTATATCTCCTCTAGTTTTCGAGATATCCGCTCTTGAAGGTGTGACATTTTTAAAAAAATCGCGTTTGCCACCAATTTTTTTCTATTTTTGCTGTTATATTTCTTTAAAAATTAACGGGAAAAAACCATTCTGATTAGGAGCTCATAGAGCATTATATTCTCTTCAATTTGATGTATAATTTCACGCTTTCACGAATTTCCCTACACCTTTTGCAGCAGCTTTTGCAGTGTTGAGTGTGAAATTTCCATTTTTGCAACAATAGACCAATTATTGGCAAAGGAATTTGGAGGGAATTTTTATAAACAAAATTTTTGACTTTTCAGCTTTGTTGAGACTAGTTAGAAGGAGAACATATCAAAAGTCCCCATTTCTATCTCGTGTACTAAGGGGATGAGGGTGGTTTGAAAGTTGCATTTTCAGCTTTATGCTTCCACGCTCATATTGCTTCAGTCTCTATCGGTTATCCGATGAGTAAACATCTCCTGGTTGTCTACTTATCAGTTTCTATCTAACCGGTTATTGTTTGTCGCTCAGTGCTTTCATCGTGCTTAGTAATCCAGCCTGCCTATAATTTACGGAAGTTAGTAGTTCTTGTGGCTTAAATATGGCAGATAAATGCAAAAAATGTGGTGAAGTCACACAGGCTAAGGATAGTGTCAAGTGTACAATCTGTAATAGCGCCTTCCACCCGACCTGTTTAGATGGAAGTGTTTCCAACGAGTTGAAAAAAACATCCCTTCTTAAAAACTGTGAATGTGATCAATGTATGCAGAGTAATCGTCTAGACAACACCTGTGATTTTCGAAAGTTATAGCTGATTTTCGAAAGGAAAACAATGAAAAACTCGATAAGATGCAGGGCAATCTGAATAAGGTCAGTAACGACATTAGTGATCTGAAAGTAAAATTCAACGACTATACATTGTAACTGCTACATGTGATAAGAGCTCCCGTGAATTGGATAAGCTAACTCTAGAAAATAATAAACTTACGACTGAAATCAAAGTTTTTAAAAAAGAAGTAGCCAATCTCCAGCAACAAACACGTAAAAACAATATTGTTATTTCTGGTATTCCTGTCACAGAAGGTGAAAATATGTGTCCATCCTACAGAGTTTATCACCCCAGCTCAATATTCCTTTCGATAGATATGCCATTTCAGCGGCACACAGACTTTCAAGCAGAAATAAAAACTTTCCCCCTTCAATTGTAGTAAAATTTGTGTCGCGGGTCGTGAAATCAGATTGGCTGTACGCACGAAGACAGGTGAAAAATCTCACCGCTAAAAACCTGCATGTTAAATTTCCGGAAACTGTTATCTACATCAATGAGCATTTGTCTCCACATACTGGGTCCATTTTCAACCATGCAAGAACTCTCTACAAGGCTGGTAAGCTAGCTAGCATCTAGGTGAACGATTGTAGAGTTCTGGTGAAAAAACATCAGTCAGGACCGGTCATTCGTTTAACTACATTGGACCAATTGAACGACCCAATTGCAGAAACAGAACCAGTGCAGGACAACTGAATAAATTATACATTACGGAAAGCAACAAGTAATAATGATTACTGATGCCGAACTTTTCTCATTTTTTGCTTATTGTCTTATCCTTATTGTTTTAAGATTTTTAAATGTTTTGCCAGTTTTGTTTCTCTTTCTTATCCTGTCCTAATCTATTTACATATCTTTCTTCAAGCTGTTGATAAGTATTCTACTAACTTGAATAACTAGTGTTACAACAGTACTACCACGTATATTATTTAGAAACCATACCATATATCATTAGACGTTGTTTTCTCATGAATAAGATCTGGAGTACTTCTATTGATACATCATTTAATTATTCATAGATAATTTAATATCTGAATAAATATCTAAATCCTACTGTTATTAAAATATCTACTGTAATTACGAGTTATTATATATTTTCCTAACTGCGACTATGCTGTGTCTATATTATAAATTCATAACTTCTGAATTAGATCCAATCCATTAATTATCATAACTAATATTCACCCAAGTATTTAACGGGTATGAAAACTTAAATTTCAGTGATATTATAACAGTATGATGATCTCAAGTACAGAAATCAATTTGATAATTATTATTACACTATTATTTATTAGAACGCCCCATGTTATTACACAGTAGGACTGTACAAGCAGGGATTATTGCTGTAGCGATTAGTGTTGAGCTGAAAGTACTGTCGTTATCGAAACGTTTAGTTATCTTATCAATTATTTCAAAAAAATCAATTTGTTTTTCCATCCAATAACCAATGAAATTTATCAATCATATTATGTCTAAAACCATTCTATTCTTTAGAGAATTGTGATACTGTGATCACATATATATGAACCGTGACTATTTTATAAATTGGCATAAATGTCAAAATCAACGTAATTGGAATATTCTAAGCAAAAAAGAACTAATCTTTTTCTTCTCAACTCTGTATTCATTTTTCATATTTTTTGAGGGAATCTTATTTTTATTTTTGATCTTGAACTTCATGGGTGGAGTTTTCTAGTTTAGGCTATTCTGTGAATAAAATTGCTCGATAATAGACTAAGCATATTCCTTTTTTCAATATAGATGCACGAGTGACAAACAATTCATGTTTTATATTTTTCTTCTCAATTGAAGGTCTTACAGTATGATGCACGCGACAGACGCATATGACATTCCATTAGTGGAGTGCATCAATTGTTGCGATGTGAAGGATTTTATTAATATTGATAATAGTGATCTGACAGCTTTCAGGGTTATTCATCAAAATATCCGAAGTTATAACAAAAACTTGGATTCTTTCCTCGTGCTATTGGAGGGGTTGCAAGTTAGGTTTGATTGCTTGATCTTAACTGAAGCTTGGCTTAATGATGACAGTGACCTAATTAACATTCCCGGTAACAATCTATACAGATCATATAATAGCTTGAACAGCAGTGATGGTGTCGTAGTTTACATTGATAGTAGTTTATCAGTTATCTGTAATCAGCTATTACTGGGAGGAGTGTCCACTAGCTTATCTTCTCTTTCAATTGGGAAGAAGTTAAATGACATTTACTAGCCGTTTATCGAAGTCCTAATTCTAACTTTTCTCTGTTCATTTTCTCTTGTCTCTCTGATTACTATTCAAAAAATCTGGTGTGGTACACTCACACAACTTTCCTTGCTCATTGAACTATAAGCCTCATTCTTAAACGAGAATGATTTAGGGGAATAACATAATGACGATTGGCGGCAACATATTTGAAACTACGATCAGACTTCTTTATATGTGTATAGTTGTTTTCAGAGTACTTTTTCCTTTGTGTAAATTGTGAAATTCGATATTTTTTAAAAGTCGTCAAAACAGCTGTTCTACAGATGAAATATCTCGACTATGTGTTCTTTTTATGAACTGCTCTACCTACCTACCTACCTCATGAACGAGATGGAGGCTACAAAGTCCATTTCTCAAGGATGGGGTGGACCCCCCATTAGTTTCTCAGAATGGAGACTCATTCCAGTTAATAGAGCCGATAAATAACTATACAGGGTATGAATTTGAAAAAAATCGGTCAAGTCATTTTTGAGAAAATCGTGAAACACATGTTTTTTTTAGTGATTATCCGCCATTTTTCTCAATAATATTACGGAGCTCCTGAAATTTTCCCAGAAATGAGACTCATGTCAGTTGATAGGGCTAATAAATAGCTATCCATGGTATAAATTTGAAGAAAATCGTTGAAGCCGTTTCCGAGAAAACCGTAAAAAACATGGTTTTTTAGTGATTATCCGCCATTTTTCTCAATAATATTACGGAGCTCCTTAAATTTTTCCAGAAATGGGACTCATGTCAGTTGATAGGGCTTATGAATAGCTATACATGGTATGAATTTTAAGAAAATCGTTCGAGCCGTTTTCGAGAAAAC
Source organism: Nilaparvata lugens (assembly GCF_014356525.2). Taxonomy (NCBI): domain Eukaryota; kingdom Metazoa; phylum Arthropoda; class Insecta; order Hemiptera; family Delphacidae; genus Nilaparvata; species Nilaparvata lugens. Next base: position 40,177,700 of record NC_052509.1, on the reverse strand, counting down.
CGTGAAAAACATGGTTTTTTAGTGATTATCCGCCATTTTTCTCAATAATATTACGGAGCTCCTGGAATTTTTCCAGAAATGAGACTCATGTCAGTTGATAGGGCTTATAAATAGCTATCCATGGTATAAATTTGAAGAAAATCGTTAGAGCCATTTTCGAGAAAAACGTGAAAAACATGGTTTTTTAGTAATTATCCGCCATTTTTTCCGCCATCTTGAATTGAATTTTATTGAATTTCTTATTGTCGGGTCCTCATGGTATAAGGACCTTAAGTTTAAGATTTCAAGTCAATCGGTCAATTAGGAATGGAGTTATCGTGTTCACAGACATACACACACACACACACAACACACACACACACACACACACACACACACACACCACACACACACACCACACACACACACACACACACACACACACACACACATACACACACACAGACCAATACCCAAAAATCATGTTTTTGAACTCAGGGGACCTTGAAACGTATAGAAAACTTGAAATTGGGGTACCTTATTTTTTTTGGAAAGCAATACTTTCCTTACCTATTGTAATAGGGCAAGGAAAGTAAAAACGCCCGTCGCTCATATCTTTGCATATTTGCGGGAGATATAAACTGTGATCTTTTACAACCACTCCAGAATACGCTACGCGATCATTATTTGGATACTTTTTGTGAGGCTAATATGATTTATTGTATTGAAAACATCACCAGACCCAATAGTAGCAGTTGTGTGGATCACATATTCTTAAAAAAACCTAATAATATAACTGCTAAATCAGTAATTATTGAGTCAGCAGTAACTGACCATTTTGCAACAGGCCTCATACTGCGCTCCAATAGTAATGAAACTACCTGTGCCTTTACCTGTAATAGGCAGGTAAAGATTATAAGGGATTGGAGAAAAATAAATTCTACAATACTAAATCAAAACTGGGACCATGTTAAAACTGGGACCATCATCTATTGATGATGTTAACTTATCTTCAACTAAATTTATTGACACTATTCAAACAATTATTTCAGCAAATTCTTCCCAGATTTTTCAGAATGCCAAAAGTTCAAAGATTAAACCGTGGATCACAGCTAGCATAGTCAATTCTATTCGTAAGCGAGATAAAATGAGGAAGCAGTTACACAATCAGCCATTTAACATTGTGCTTCGAAATAGGTATGTCAGGTACAGGAACATTCTACATTCGACAATGAAACGAGCCAAATTTAATTATTATAAATTCAAAATAGATGCAGCTGAGGGAGACCCTAGAAAATTTTGGTGTGTTGTTAATTAAGTAGCAGGGCGACAATCCAAGCAAGATGAACAATTCCCAATAAAAGCTTTCAATGCCGGCAGCAGGGTTACCCCGTTGGAGGCTACTGAGATCTCCAACTCATTCAATCAATATTTTGCGTCTGTGGGGGAGGTAGCTATTGGCCGGAGCATCCGTCTGGTCCTTCAGAAGTGAGCGATTTGGACCATGTCATTAATGCTGATTTTGAGTTGAGCCCTGTCAGTGAGCTTGATATTATAAATATTATAAGTAGCATGAAAGGCCATTCTTCACCAGGCTGGGACTCTATACCTACCAGGCTGCTAAAGGACAATGAGCAGGGACCTCTCTCTCCAATTAAACATATTACAAACCTTAGCCTAACTACAAGTAAATTTCCAGATGTTTATAAAATGTCGAAGGTCATTCCAATTCATGATTCTGGCTCGAAATCAGTCATTGGTAATTTGAGACCCATTTCCCTTATTATTTCACTTGCTAAAATTCTAGAAAAATCCATTAAAATACAAGTAAGCACTTATTTGAATAATAATAATATTATCACAAGTAATCAGTACGGTTTTATGAGTTCCAAAAATACTAACAATGCCCTTTTTGATATGACAAACCACATCTTAGATCAATGTAGCAAAAGAAAGCAGGTCATGATTACATTCCTTGATCTTGCAAAGTTCAACTCAATAGACCGGAACAAACTTTTCATTAAACTCCAAGCAATAGGATTCAGAACTCTTGACTGGTTTAAAAGTTATTTTGGGGATAGGAAGCAAACCGTCTGTCTGAATGGCATACATAGCGACTCTGTCAATGTTGATTATGGCGTGGTACAGGGGAGTACCTTGGGACCTCTCCTCTTTCTTATCTATATAAAAAACATTGCAAAATTAAAGCTGCAAAGTCGCCTGTTCCTTTTTGCCGATGACACAGGTCTTGTGACATCAGGCTGTTCATGGGCAGAAGTTTTTGAAAATGCTTCATCAGACTTATCAAATGTTAAAAATTGGATGGATAACAACGTTTTATCTATCAACATTGGAAAAACAAAGTGCCTTCCAATATACCTTCGTGGTGGCCCTGGACTAAATGTGCTTAAAATGCATTCATGTGGAGATCCAAAATCAGTTACTTGCATCTGTGAAAGTATAGAACAGGTGACTCAATATAAATATTTGGGAATTGTTCTAGACCACAAGCTGTGTTGGACAGGTCATGTTCAGTTCCTTAGACAAAAGCTTCGTAAACTAACATTTATGCATTTGAGCAACTTGGACAGGTGCTAAGTCCCATACATTGCCGATCCATATATTTTACTTCCAGTCATTGCTTGAATACGGCATTGTGGCTTGGGGTGGAGCCTCAACCAATGCTCTCTTGCCTGCTGCAGTTGCACAGAGGACGTTGATAAAGGCTTTACTTTCAAAAATCAGAGATTCCCCACTAATTTACTGTTTGAGGAGTTCCCTGTATTAAATGTCAAGCAATTATTTATAAAAAATCTATTAATCTTCATTAAAAAAATAGCATCAATTTCACAGAAATACAGCATGCTTACTACTAGGAATAGATTAAATATAAATATTCAATTTCCCCGGCTTGGTAATTCTATCCAACTTTCAAATTATTTCACCTAGCCCACTGGCTTTACAGAAATATTTCCCCAGAACTAACACCAAGTGAGCGTTGCACTGTCGCTGTTTACAGACGGAGGGTTGGTGTGTGGCTCCTTACCATCGGGACTGAAGCGGCGGGCACTCTACTTCTTTCGCTTTATATTTAAAAAATTATATCTTCCGTTTTTGGTTCTCTTTTTTCCAAATTTTCCATTTTCTTTAAAGTTCTTTTTTCGTTTGCTTTAAAGCTGAATAAACCCCTGATTGCTGTCGGATAGTTCTCAATAAAATGTTTTTTTTTTATCAAAATTAACCCAAAAGTTCACTTGAAGTATATATATATTTTATTTGTTAAATTATAATTTACGTATTATATCTTTTCAATCACCTACCGTATATGATTAATTTATTTTCTCCATATTGTTAGATGTGATGCATAATTATTATAAAATGAATATTGTTTGCTTTATGCGGCTCCTCCCCGCACACGGACCTGTCATCCAAGCGGGGAGCCTATTCATATGTATTTATTTTATGTAATTTCATTGTATTCTAAATGAATAAATAAATTTGATTTGATTTGGATCTTGAGAACAATACGTTCAACCGACATAGCTAACTATTCAAAAGTGAAGCTTCATAAATTCTCTACACTTTTTGTTCAGTGGAATTTTGTAATATTCCCAACAGTTCCCGAGATATTCGCTCTTGAATGTGTGTAATTGTTAAAATAACAGGTTTTTATCCAATGCTTTGCTCTTTCAGGGCTTATAACTCTCCAACAATTATCATAAAAACTTATGCTTATCGTAGGTTTGTAGAGCATTTAATTCTCCCTGAAATGATGTATTATTTATCTATTCCAAGTTTTCCTCTCATTGTTATAGCAGCTTCAATGTAGGGGGTGAAATTTTCATTGATGCAACAATTGTCAACTTAGCGGTTCCACACCTTTAAAAGAGGGGATAAAGATGCCCACTTCTGCTATGTTCACCAACTAATCCAAATCGAGCTGTAAAGTCAAAAATTGTGTCACAGACACCCTCTTCAAATATCATTGTCAAACGAACAATAGTTGCATCAATGAAAATTTCACCCCCTACATTGAAGCTGATATAACAATGAGAGGAAAACTTGGAATAGTGAAATAATACATCATTTCAAAGAGAATTTAAAGCTCTACAAACCTACGATAAGCGTACGCTTCCACCTATCACTCTATTAATCACTGTAATTGGCTGATTTCCCTTCATTTCTCTGCGCCGCATATTCCTCCAAGTCTGAATTTACTTTGTACAGAGTATAGCTTTTGTGTTTCAATGTTTCCTTCCAACTGAATAATAGGTCGTTACTCTCAGTCGGCTAACACGCTGTTGACAATACGCTGAATCTATTGATAATTCACTGATATCTATTGATATAGAATACACAAAAGCTATACTCTGTCCAAAGTAAATTCATGCTAAATGGCCATGCACTTCAGTATGAGGAATGTATCAAGGTTCTCGGAGTTTCCATAGATAAGAATCTTAATAGGACCTATCATATTAACACCTTATCAAGGAGAATTTTCGCAACAATGCATCAATTCAAGAGATTGAGGAAGTTTCTGCCAACCAACCTCCGTGTTACGCTCGTTCGAAGTCTTGTCCTGCCCATTGTGGACTATGGCAGCATGGTCCACAATGACATGACTGAGGAACTTAATATGAAATTGCAGCGGGCATTGAATTATGCAATATACTCTACAATGACATGACTGAGGAACTTAATATGAAATTGCAGCGGGCATTGAATTATGCAGTTAGGTTCATATATGATGCAAGAAGGGATGACCATATCACACCATTCTATAGGAGACTGCAATGGCTGAAATTGAAGGACCGGCACCGGAGACAGTACTCCATATTATGTCTTGCATATCACCTAGTTGTCGAGGGTAAGGGTCCGCAGTATCTGAAAAAGAGATTCACCCCTCTTGCGCACATCCACCACAGAAACACACGGCAGCACCAGTATTTCCTACAAATTCCACTCCACCGCACAGTAATGTACAACTCCTCTTTCACTGTAGTAGCGTCCCGACTGTGGAACAATCTATCACCTGAGTTGATTTTCTCGCCAAGCTTCTATTTGTTTAAATCGAGGATTCTGTCATCATTAATAAATGATACCTTAGCATAAGTTTAGTTCATTATGATTGGCAGGGTTTGGTGTATTCATGCTCTCATTTCATTGCTCCTATCTCATTTACAGTTTCATAATAACTTATCTTCTTTTTTATTAAAAGTCTGATCACAATGTTTTGTAATAGGACCATCTTCATAGTTTATTCCTTACCTATTCCATCTACCCTCTATTGTATTGTATTATGAAGTTTAACATTTCATGGTATACTTTCATGATAAGTTTCATTCCACATGGATGCAAATAACTTTTCTTTCCTCTAGTATTGCTAATGTGATCTGGTATAATGTTGATGGCTTAATATATACTATATTATTCTCTTTGATACTGTATTTGTAATTGATTATACTGATGCAGAACTGTTAAATAATTATTTATCTCTTAAGTTTGATTCAATTTTATTGTCAATTTTTGTAAATGTTACCATAGGCAACAGCCTATAGATATCTATCTATCTATCTATCTAGAATAGAATTATTCATATGACATAGGTGATTAAAACGTTAGAGATACATATTGTTACGAGAATTTTATAGCAGATTTGGATGTAGCAGTCTAATTGAGAAATTCAACCCGAATCTTAAAGATAAAATTAAAATCTGCAAAGTCCGTAGAAAAATCGTTGTGAAAAATCCTGTATGGAACTACGTTGCTACAGTCAGACTGCTGTGAAAAACCCCTTTCACCCTTGGATGCAACCCGCTTTTCACAGCGGCCCGACTATTTGAATTGCATTGAATGAATGTGGATTGATATACTATTACTAATATGAACGGCACTCTATCATGCGATTTTAGTGGATAGCACATCATTATTAAAATACTGTTTGTAAATACTGATCATGTATTTCTTTTTGGTAAGCTTCACAAACCACTAGAAGTACGAACCACTACTTTAACCAATACTTCGATGAATCTGAAAATGCAAACTAGACTTAATTTTTGGTTTGTCAGAGACATAGGTGCTTACCTGAATCAAAATTTTCCAGACCAGTGGATAAAACATAGGGAAAACAATCAGGTTTCTAGCACGCTTTTTAAACCCTCCAGACCAAGGAACCTAGAATGCATTCTAGTTACATTGCTCCAGACCTTGTACCACTGCATTACTTCTTATATTTTTATGATTCATGATCCATTTATTTATTAATAGAGTCAACAGGTGAAAACCCATTTTGCTTCATTCACACAATACAATAATTTTTAACAATATAATACATTATTATTTTGTGGGAGACTAAAATTCTTATGAGAGATGACAGTTTTGATGCACAGAATCAGTGGTGATTTGTTCTCTGAATGATATTATGCTACCGGTTACCAATTTGAATTGTATTAAAAATATTCTTACTCAATTTCTATATATTTGAGAGTTTAAGCTTTCGTTATCCAGGAATTTAACTTTGTAGAACAGTAGATACATTTTGAATGAATGTTAACAGTGGGTACAGTTCCCGGTACTAAGTTAACGTTAACAACTCCCGATGCTAAGGTGAAATTATTTTACTAAGGAGAAAACCACATTGCTGTGAATCGTTCTTTGAAAAGCGAGAATGTTGTCATCGCCTGGCTTACTTCCTCCCACAAGCTACTGCACAATATAAACTCAGTGATTACTATAACTATTCATCTCCATAGATATTATTTAAAAGCAGTGCTGTGCTGGTGGTACATTCATTACGAGTAGATTTGTGAGGCCATTGTTTACGTCAATGGCTGCCGACAAAGTTAATCCATAATCCATTCATATGTCCTGCGGATTTTTCATGCATGAATTAGGGTCATTCATGAAATATATTATTCAATATGAATGACTTCCCTAACAAAATATAATTATGAAGTGTGACGCAATAATGAGCTGTATGTGGTGGGACTCGTCTATAAAAAAGAAAATTAAAAAAACAATTACAATTGCAAACAATGAAAAAGCAAATTACAAAAGTTTTGGACTACCTCCATTTTTTCTCCCTTAATAGTAAATTTTCTACAAGCATTAAAAATGAATGAATTTGTATGAATGGAACAGAAAAGTCTTGAAATTTTTCCAGAATTGTTTAAGATTTTTGTCACAATTGTTTTGGAATAATACCGAATGATTCAAAAAGGACTTTAGAACTTTGAAAATTGATATACAGGTAATTCTTATTAAACAAGGTACAGAGCTGGTTTTGGTGTTGTTTTAAAGGGAAACACTTCAAGTTTTTTTACTATAAAATAAAGATGTTCTATGTGACTTCCGTTGGTTATCCTGCAGACATCCCATCGATAGTCCAATTTTTCCCAGATTCGCACTAGCATTTCAGGTGTAACTTCTCAACAGCAGCGCGAATCCTTGTTTCAAGTTCAGCTAGAGTGGATGGTAAAGGAGGTACGTACTACGTACACCATATCTTTTATGAAACCCCACAAGAGAAAATCCAGCTAAGCGGTGTTAGTAGGTGTGGGGAACGAGAGGCCCATGCAATTGGCGCATTACGGCCAATCCACTGATTTGGAAAGTGCTAATTAAGAAAATCCCGGACGTCAGTCAGATAGTGTGGTGGTGCGCCATCTTGCATATAGAAAACATTTCGTTCTCGGTCATCCTCATCGATCTGTGGTATCAAAAATTTTTGCAACATATCAAGGTACACTATGCCGTTTTCCAAACCGAAACACACATTTAGCACGTTCGGGTCCAGTGAAGGCAGCCATCTTTGACGTAACTGCCGCTAGCGCTTGTGCGGCGCGACTAGGCACTAGCGGACTACGCGAATAAAAACATGGAGTGTTTTCCTTCACAACACCAAAACCAGCTCTGTACCTTGCTTAATAAGATTTATATGAATTTTCATTGTTGTAAAGTCCTTTTTGAATCACACGGTATAATCAACAGCTTACGTGAGTAATCCATGAATCCGTGAGCTGATGGATAAAGTGCTTGTTTATCAGCCTAGAGACCCAGTTATCAACAGACAGCAGGTCACTTCCGTGTTATTGGATGGGAATGTTGAACTGTCGGTCCCCGCTGAAGTATAACAGTCGACTTAAACTATTCAGACGAGGTTCATACCAATTTACAAAGAATAAAATTACGAAAAATGTAATAATTGGCTAGGCTACATGAAATAATCTATAATGTTATAAAAGAAGGGATGGGCTTCCTTCATGTGCATTTACGGAATAGAAAATACATAATTTACGCATTATCACTTGAGAACTAATGAACTGATCAACTTGCACAGTCTACATCATAAACATTCTGAATTTACTGAGGATGGATAAACGCTTATTCTCATTGATATTAATCAATTAATTTAAATATAATAATTGGAACAATAATTCAGTCAATTTGTGATTCAACACATGAAAGCTCAATACAAGCTCAATCTCAATCTGTTCTGAACAAAGCTCAGGCTAGAGCTACCAGAGGACTGTAATTTACTATTTGAATAATCAAATACAAACAAGGGGCAAAATTTAATCTTCAATTTGAGCCAGGTTATTTGTACAGTTAAACTCTGCATTAATGAACAATAAAAAAGAGCAAAAACTCACCAGATTTATTCCAATCTTGATTACTTGCCATTTGAAGCCTTTATTAGGTGTTTTGGTCAGATTCAGGGTGGGACGAAATCTGGGAAAAGACAGGTTCTGGCTTCCGGGCTGCCTTTTCGCGTTCAACTTTCAGGCTATGCACTGTGTTTTGAACAAAGCTCAAACTGGATTCTTTATAAATTCAAATCCGATTCAAATTAATTCAATTCAATACTATTTACGCTGTTATATTCATAATTCACACACACGACACTCAAACAATTATTTACAAGAAATTTCCGATCGAAATTACATGACAAATACAATTTTGGTCTTGCAACAAGACGGGCTGACGAAACAAGACAGACTAGACAAGGACATCGAGAAGGCCAAAGCAGCAGGATGGTCTGCGCTGGTGCAAACACAAGCCTGCTATTGGCAGAACTGCAGTCTGGAATTTCTGGTGCTACAATTCGAATTCTCTGGCCAGACCATACCCTCGCCTGTGAAAAACTATTTTTCAGCCAAGTTACAAAACTGAAAAAAAAACCAAGGAAAGGAAAAATCCAGACAAAAAGAACAAAACACCAACACCAAAAAACAACACAAAAGAAAAAAATGCAACAATCACAACAACTATTGAGTTGGGAGTGGATATAATTTTGTTACTGCTCTTTTATAAATACCAGTTTTTAGGCGAACACTCGCCACTCAAACCTCGCCGTCACTTCCCGGAAACACTTGCTCAATGACACCCAGTGGCCACTGCAATGGAGGTGTGTTTGGTTGGTCTACTACCACAACTGTTCCCACACTGATAGAAGTGGGTGATTTCAACCATTTTTTAAGACTTTGAAGTTCGTGCAGGTACTCTCTTCTCCATCGGTTCCAGAACGATTGAATAAGTTGACTGATCAATTCATACCTGGTGAGACGATTCACAGGGACACTGTCCACGTCCCGCATGGGAAACGATTTCAAAGGTGTTAGAGTCAAAAAGTGCGCTGGTGTTAAAGCCAGCGGTTCACGTGGATCCTCACTCAGTACACACAGCGGGCGGGAATTCAGGACACCTTCAATCTGCACCAATACAGTGTTCAGTTCCTCATAGGTGAGAAGTTGATTGCCAATTACTCGGAACAGATACAACTTTACAGATTTGACATTTGCCTCCCACAGACCTCCAAAATGCGGCGAACCAGGGGGAATGAATTTCCAATCAATTTTGTGTTCGGCGAGTTGACTAGTCAATGTGGTTTGAAACTCGGACGAGTTCAAAAGTTGAGATATTTTTCGCAACTGTTCCTTGGCACCTACAAAATTAGTACCACAATCAGAATACATCACACGACAGGGTCCATGACATGACAAAAAACGACGAAACGCAGCTAAAAACATGGGCGTTGATAGATCCGATAGCAACTCAATATGTACCACCTTTGTTGCCATACACACAAACAAACAAATGTAGGCTTTCAAAACACAAGGATTACGACGTCTCGTCATAGTAATACGCAGAGGACCAGCGTAATCCACACCACAATTTTCAAATGGTTTGCATTTTGACACTCGACAAGCAGGCAGGTCACCCATTTTCAGAATAATTGCATTATTACTAGGTCGAACACGAAAACAATGATTACACTTAAAGACACAAATATGAATAATAGAGCGAGCAGACAGTATCCAGAATTTCTGTCTGATCAAGGACAACAATAATGAAGATCCAGCATGACAATTCTTCTTGTGATGATAATCAATTTACATCGATACGAAAGCGTCAGATTTTGGTAAGATCATCTGATGACGTCTCAAATTCAAGTCCAGCATGAGACAAACGACCGCCGACGCAAATCACACCTTTATCAATGAATGGAGACAGGTGACGTAGGCGCATAGAACAATCTTCTCCCTTCTCTAATTGCACAAATTCAGATGAAAAATGCATCTTCTGTACCACTTTACATAGATACCTCTCAGCAACATCGAAATCTGATTTTTTTGATTGGGGTAAGATTCGTAAGAATTTGAGAACAAGAATTACAATTCTCAAAAGACGACCATAATCCAAACAACGACAAATAGATGAATATATTGCATTGCTGTTACAATCAGGAGATTTTGTGACTGTCAACACTGACGGTTTTTTCGCCTCCGGTGGATCCACTATCTCTTCCATTTGAGTTCGAACGGGCCAATCACATTCATCCTCTGCTATCCATGATGGACCTGAGAGCCACAACGGAAAGTTCACAAGCTCAACTGGTGATAGACCTCTAGACAAATAGTCAGCGGGATTTTCAATTCCAGCAACATGCATCCACTCCTGTATACAAGAATCCTGTATTTTTGCGATGCGATTACCAACAAAAGTTTGCCATTTCGCGGATGGAGCATTAATCGAACACAAGGTGACTGTAGAATCAGAGAGTGCAACAATACGAGACACATGACAACGTTCACTAATAATAGTGACTACTGAATTCATGAGTTCTGCCAACAAGAGTGCTGCACACATCTCCAAACGAGGTATTGAAACAACTTTAGATGGTGCTACCTTGGACTTTGAACACAATAATACAACTCTTGGCTCCTCGCTCTCCTTCTGCGACTTCACATAGATAACTGCACCATAACCAGACAATGATGCATCACAAAAACCAATCAAACTTATGTGAGAATCCTGAAACAAACCAACGTGATGTGGAACAGCAAATTTCAACAATAGAGGCAACTCTTTTTGACAATTCTCCCAAAGAGTGCATATAGACTCAGGCGGCTTCTTGTCCCAATCCACTCCCAATTTCCACAGTTTCTGGACAAGACACTTTAGAAATAATGTAAACGGTGACAAGAGACCAAGTGGATCATAGATACGAGCCATCACTGACAGAATAGAACGCTTAGTAGTGACGACCTCACCACTCTTGACTGAAAACTGAAACAGATCAGTACTAGGTTGCCAATTCAATCCCAAGATAGCCAAGGAGTTGTCTGCTTCGAAATCCTTGTACGAAAACGATTTCTCTTCCTCCGAGAATTTCTCCAACATTGATGGTGAATTTGAAGTCCACTTTGTGAGCGAGAAACCTCCTCCCTCAAACAGCTGCTTGGACTGACGATACAGCTCCGCGGCCTCTGACTCTGTGGCGACAGATGTGACTAAGTCGTCCATGAACATGTCTCTTGGTATTCTCGCCTTGGCTGCCGGAAAACGATTTCCATCCCCCTCTACAAGCTGGTGGACGGTGCAAAGCACCATATATGGAGATCTTGAAACACCAAAAACAACACAATCTAGCTGATAAATTTCGATTGGATCCTCTGGCGAAAATCTCCACAATACATGCTGATAACGACGGCAGGAATCCTCCACTAATATCTGTCGATACATTTGTTTAATGTCGGCAGTTAGTGCGATTGGGAACAAACAAAAATTAACTAACAAAACAAAAATGTCAGTCTGCAATTTGGGACCAGCATGAAGAACTTGGTTCAATGACAAAGCAGATGATGTTCTGGAACCTGCATCAAATACAATTTTGATGGGCGTGGTAGTGCTGCTTGCTTTCACGATGGCGTGATGTGGTATGTAGTAACCACCTCGGTCTGTCTGATCTGCTACAAACAACATGTGACCCTGACGTAGGTAATCGATCAATATTTCATGATATGAATAATACGAGTATTGCTGTCAAGCTCTAGTCGTCTCTCCAAAGTCAGCAGTCTGCGTTCGGCGACAGCATACGAATCTCCCAAGCTGCTGGGTGGCTCTGCAAATGACAAGGCAACAACAAAACGACCAGAATTCACACAATGTACAGACTTCCGAAAATGTACCTCACACTCCAACTCTTCCGGTTTCAGTTGACAGCTTGGTGCAGGGCACGATTCCAACTCCCAAAAACGTTCCACAAAACTATCCAACGATGAACTATTAACGAATGGACTACAGATGGCTGTAAAACAATTCGACACATTCATTGTTGAAGTGAGAATCGGCGCTCTCCCCATCAGAATGTGACCAAAGACACTATTAACAGTCATCAATTCGTGCGATTCACCTGTACTAGGACTCCCACGTAGCAAGTGAGGAACTAACTCCGCACCAATGATGCCATCTATTCTACTAGGAAGGTAGAATTTGTCGTCAGCCAGTGTGAGATTTTCAAGATGATGAAGTTTGGATCTGTTGATTTCACAAGAAGGCAACTTGTTGATGATTTTATCTACCACTGTGGCATCCATCGAAAACTTGACGGTAGGATCCAACTACGACTGAATCGACACACAAGTACGACCTTGAACTTCACTAGTACCACCACCGAATCCACGAACAACGGTTTTCATGGGCTGAAATGGTAGTCTCAAATGCCGACACAATTTGGCTGTAACAAAATGACACTGACTCCCGGTGTCAACCAAGAAACGAACATCACAAAGCTGATCATTACAATCTCGAACATGTGCAGTGACGGTCGACAACACAACGGTCGAATTTTCTACATCGTTGGATGTAGAACAACAACTAATAGGTGATGTGCCACCTGCCTTGAAATTCGACGAGGACGCAACACCTTCATTGGAACTTGATCTGGAAAAGTGTAATAAACAATGATGAGATTCTCGACATTGAGCACACTGAATTTTACTATGACAATTTCTACTCAAATGATCCACATCAAGACAACGAAAACAACAAAACTTTCCTGTAATCAAACAATAACGATCCCAAGGAGTCATTTCCAAGAAACTTGCACAATCTAGGTTTGAGCACTTCAGACAATTGGGCTTTTTACTAGATGCATCATTAGATGAATCATTAGATTGAACCACAAACACCTTTGATTTATTATCCTTTTTGTGCTTCATATTAAACGATTCAGTCTGTTTCTCATCAGAAGGAAGAGTCTTAATTTGCTTTTCAATGAATTTGACATAATCGGTATAAGTTGGCATAGCCTTGTCACAGATGGCCGATTCAAAATTTCTACGAGAACTTGGATCCAGCAATCTCAAGCCATGATAGAGGAATATCGAGTCTGACAAATCAATGAGTTTCTCTTCAATGCATTGATTGAACTGCAAAACCCATCCAAAATCGCAATACAACCTGCCTTGGATTCTGATTTTATTGGACGAAATTCAAAAATTTGTTTGAAATAGGCATCGACTTGCACCCGTGGATTGTTATAGTGGGTCAATAATGCCTGCCAAATTATTTGATAATTGTTAGCCAATGGTGGCAAATGACGACAAATATTTGCTGCTTGTCCAGTAAGTCTACTTACAAGATATTGGACCTTCTGCTGATCGTTCAAATTCTTGTTGTCATGTACCAATGCCTTAAATAGTTCATAAAACACCGACCGTTGAGTCTGGTTCCCATCAAATTTCGGAAGGTCGATTTTAGGCAGTACTGACTCGGACACGACCGGCTGTGAACTAGCTGCTGTAGCTGCCGAAGATTGAGCAATAGCGACAGTCGCCTCTTTCTGTTTGAGAGTGTTAGCCGCTACTTCAATATACTGAAACAGATCTAGGTGTGAGTCGTTGAATGCTACAACATGATCAGTAGGGTATTTGTGCCGATTGAGCATCAATTTAACATCAAGGTCAAGGTCAAGGTCAAGGTCGAATTCAAGGTCAAGGTTGAGAGATGTTATCTCAACCACCACCCCGCCCCGACTGAATTCTCTGTTGGAATGAGCCCTGTATTTATAGACCAGGGAGGAGATGTTTACAGCAAGAATTTCTATTCAACACTGAGGAAAATATTTTTATTAGGGGGGGGCGTGGCCTATTCCCTCCCCCACACCCCTAAAAGGTGTTGCCTAATTAAATTTCCCCCTTCCTAAGATGTGTGGCCTAATACCATTATTATTTCCCACTAGGTATACAACCAAAAGTAAAATTCAAGGTCAAGGTCAATGATGATCCCCACTTGGATAAAATATCTACTGCAAGTAAAACTAAGGGAGAGAGTGAGAAGTTCACACTCTTCCCAATGCAATAAGAGATCTATGTCATACCTACTGGATATTCCCCAGTCAAGAGGTATTAAATCCATCTATTGCAATCAAATCTAATCTAATGTGAAACCAATCTAAAACTAATAAATTGAGTCTACCTAGTGCAAGGGTAGTGGGAGAATAAACAACTACTGGATATTCTCCAGTCAATAGATGTTATCTCAAGCCCCGACTGAATTCTCTGTTGGAATGAGCCTGGTATTTATAGTAATTTTATCCAGTTCCACAAACATGTTTGAACAGGTCTGTGAATATTGAGAGGATTGATAACAAACATGTTTGAACAGGTCTGTGAAAATTAATTGATAACGTTTTACAGAACAGGATTGAGGTCAAATTCAAGGTCAAGGTCAATGATGATCCCCACTTGGATAAAATATCTACTGCAAGTAAAACTAAGGGAGAGAGTAACGACCACTGGATATTCTCCAGCAAGAGAAGTTCACACTCTTCCCAATGCAATAAGAGATCTCATACCTACTGGATATTCTCCAGTCAAGAGGTATTAAATCCATCTATTGCAATCAAATCTAATCTAATGTGAAACCAATCTAAAACTAATAAATTGAGTCTATCTACTGCAAGTAAAACTAAGGGAGAGAGTAATGACCGCTGGATATTCTCCAGCAAGAGAAGTTCACACTCTTCCCAATGCAATAAGAGATCTCATACCTACTGATATTCTCCAGTCAAGAGGTATTAAATCCATCTATTGCAATCAAATCTAATCTAATGTGAAACCAATCTAAAACTAATAAATTGAGTCTACCTAGTACAAGGGTAGTGGGAGAATAAACAACTACTGGATATTCTCCAGTCAAGAGATGTTATCTCAACCACCACCCCGCCCCGACTGAATTCTCTGTTGGAATGAGCCCGGTATTTATAGTAATTTTATCGGCATCAAAATCCAGTTCCCACGGTTTTTTCCAAACATGTTTGAACAGGTCTAAATATTAAATAATAATTTAATTAATTTATTTAATTTATTTTATTTTTTATTATTTAATATTATTCAATTATTAAATAATTATTTAATTTATTTTATTTTTTATTATTTAATATTATTCAATTATGAAATAATTATTTCATAATAATTATGAAATAATCAGCATCAAAATCCAGTTCCCACGGTTTTTTCCAAACATGTTTGAACAGGTCTAAATATTAAATATAATTTAATTTATTTAATTTAATTTATTATTAATAATTTCAAACAAAAATAATTATTTAATAATTGAATAATATTAATAATAAAAAATAAAATAAATTAAATTAAATAAAATAAAAAATAAAATAAATTAAATAATTATTTAATATTGAATAATATTAAATAATAAAAAATAAAATAAATTAAATTAAATATTATTTAATATTTAGACCTGTTCAAACATGTTTGGAAAAAACCGTGGGAACTGGATTTTGATGCTGATAAATTTACTATAAATACCGGGCTCATTCCAACAGAAATTTCAGTCACGGTGGGGTAGTGGTGGAGATAACATCTCATATCGTCGTTCCAATGGTAAAGTTGCGTATCTGAAAATTTCGTCAATTTTGACTTAAGTGCTTGTGATATTCTTGCATCATCAAAGCATGTTGTGGTAAAGTTGCGTAAGTGTATCTCTCATCGCTACCAAGATACAGCTGTTTGTTTTTTTACCTAACTACACAAGAACTGAGTTCTGCCACAGTAAGTTTGCGTATCTTACATACGCACTTTTACTATGGGAAAATTTAGTTGGTTGACACGTTCTACGTCTATGACAAAGTTGCGTATCTCCCAGATACGCAATTTGCTACTGAGATCAGCTGATCTCCATGTTAAAAACCGCGCATGTTGTGTTTGTTGTCTGTACTTAATAATAGGTTATGTTCAACTTAACATATTGTAACATGTTGTTACAATACTTGTTATGTTAACTAAGTTTCATTATTTAGTGAGGAACATGTTTCGACCGAGAACTCTTGAGTTGATGAGAAATCTATTAATCAAAAAGAACAAGAGATTCATTTTGAATCATGTTACATTGAGTTCAAAATCTAGACAGACAATAGTTGGACCCTCAAGAAGACAAAACACTTGTAATATACATTCTCTTGTGATGGTGAGAAGAAAATGGTGTGCAAGAACTTCTTTTTGGATACTCTCAATGTAACAGAAGGCCTAGTAAGAGGTGCTTTTAAGAAATTCTCTTTTGTGGTGTTCTACAATCTGATCAAAGAGGTCGAAAACCCCCTCCTCAAAAGATGAATAACAATGATGAAGAATTCATCAGAAGCCATATACTTTCCTTTCCGCAAATGGAGTCCCACTATTGCAGAAAATCTTCAGAATACAAATATTTAGATAGTTCTCTAAATATTTCCACCATGTATAATCTATACAAACAGAAGGCTATAGAGTCTGGGAGAAAAGCATATGGGCTTGAAATGTATAGGAGGATTTTCAGAGAATACAAACTTAATTTTCATAAGCCTAAAAAAGATTTGTGCAAAATGTGTTCTGTGTATGAGGGAAGGGTTGATGAGACAGGTGATGAAGAATCCTACCTTCAACATTTGAAACGCAAGGAGGCTGCTCGAAATTGGCGAGATGAAGATAAAGAAGCTGTAAGGAAAAATCCCAAAGTAATTGCTTCTAACTTCGATCTACAGGCAGTTCTCAACACTCCTAAAGGCGCTGCTGGGCCATTCTACTATGTACGAAAACTTGCTGTTTATAATTTGACAATCTACATTTGGGAAATCAAGAAGTTGAATGCTACATGTGGGACGAAACAGAGGGCAAAAGAGGTAGTATAGAAATTTCGACCATCATTACAAGTTTTTAATGGCAAAGACTAATACAGAACATATGAGAATGATGTCTGATAGCTGTTCAGGGCAACAGAAGAACACAACTTTTGCTTGCATGTGCCTCAATGTAGTGAAAAATCACCAGTCAATTCAATTAATTGACCATAGGTTTTTTGAACCCGTCATAGTCAAATGGAATGCGATTCCATACATTCCAAAATCGAACAAAAGTCTAAGCATGTTCCAGTATTTACTCCTCTTGGTTGGGAACAACTAATAAGAGCAGCACGCTCTAAACCTCAACCCTTCAATGTCACTACATTACTTCATGATGATTTCATTAATTTTAATCAAAATAAAAACATCTTCCAGTCTGAAAACCTGCCTTTCAAAAACCTCCCTTTCCGTAGTGCCGTTTGGCTGCAATACAGGAAAGAAGAGCCTAAAAGCATTTTTATCAAGACAGGATATGATGAGGTTGAATTTAAAATATTAGAACTTTTAGAAATTTTAGAAACAAAAAAGAGGACGTTCAATGGACTTTCATCCCATACAAGCGTATCAAAGTAGGTTGGGTATTTCTGCTGCAAAAATGAAGGACTTCAAGAAACTTTGTAATGATCAGGTTATCCCAAAAAGCCATCATTATTATTACAACAATTTACCTGTTGCAGCTTCTGTGCTTGATGCACTACCAGAACCTATGCATCTGATGAATCAAAATATGAATAGGTGTTCAAACTTTGAATTTTTCATGTTAAAAATTTTCAACTTGATGAACATTCAGTTAATAATTTTCCATTCATATGCTGTGATTCACTTTTATGTTGTAACTGTGTAATGACAGGTTATTTCAAAGTTCATAATAATTATTATCATAGTTATAAAAACATGTACAGCTCCTGTCTGATAAACCAGATTATGATAGAGCTTCATATTACTTTTTATTTTTAAATTCTCAACTTTGTGGAACATTTAGTTATTTATGTTGAAGATAGTTTCATGTTTATAGTTTGATAGTACCTATGTATTGTTTACCAATTATTCTTATCAGAAGAAATTATGATTATTATGTCATACAGTCATAATGATGAATAATTATTATGAACAAGTATTTTTGTATTAGTGAAGCCTAATAATTTATGATTATAAAAGTCATACCCTGATAACTATTATTAATACAATTACTATTACTCTTATTATTACAATTACAACTCTTATATTCTACTATTATTGTATTCTTAAAATTAAGTAAGCGTTATATTTTTTCACTTTTTCAATATGGTATTATTCATAAGATACAATGAACTGTTGATTTAGTCAATCTAAAACTTTGTGAAGTTTTTTAACTCTTCTTAATTGTTAAAAACTATGAGTAAAAATGGGAATTGGAAGATACGCAACTTTACAGCATATAATAAAATATGCTTAAATCTCATTTTCCACCATGGTAAAACTGCGTAAGTGTTTTTTTCTAGCCTAAATTGAAAAATAAATTAATCTCTCAGATCACATGTTAAATTGCTTAGAAATGAATAAGAATGCAACAGTTAGTGGGTGAAACTAGTGAAACCCTGATTTGCCAGGACCGATCAAAGTTGTTTTCTCTTCTACTGAAAAATTTGGTTTTTACAGTTACGCAACTTTACCATTGGAGCGACGATATAACAAGATTTTTCTACACTAGACTGACTGAATGCTACAACAATTCTTCATTGTGAGGTGTGACCTAGTTCAATGTAAGTATGAATGACCTTCAGATCAAGTTACAAAAAAGTTCTCTAATCACCGGGATTCGAACCTGAGACTCCAGATTGGTAAGCTGCAATGCTATCAACTAAGCCACCAAACAAGATCTGAGATTATCGATCAAAACGAACTCATAAGTTTGTTATACAAGAAATAGATACTGTAATGATATTATTCACAACTTCACTAATCAGTAATAATTTATCATTATTATGTGGTAGATTACCAAGAGCTACTTTTAAGTAATGTAGATATTTTAAATGAATCTCCTAAAATGCATTGTGAATTGATATTGTTTTCATAATTTTAAAAACTTTATTATTGGCTCAACTAATTGCTTGTTATTGCATAGCTTGTTATTAAATAATATTCTATTGTAAG
The DNA here is from genome assembly GCF_014356525.2 of Nilaparvata lugens. Classification (NCBI taxonomy): domain Eukaryota; kingdom Metazoa; phylum Arthropoda; class Insecta; order Hemiptera; family Delphacidae; genus Nilaparvata; species Nilaparvata lugens. Next base: position 40,158,130 of record NC_052509.1, on the reverse strand, counting down.
TTCAATCTAATTAATAAATAAAATGATTTAAATTGATGGATCTAGTGATAGCAAACTAATGAGATCAAGCATGTTTCCGCGGTCTGATACATACGGGGCCCCAGGTTCGAGTCCCCACAGTATGAATAGTTTTTTGACTCTTTGAAACAACTTTTGAATTTTGTTGAACAAAACTACTCATCAAAATCCAAACTGAACTTGATTTTCTTGGTAGGAAAGATCTTTATAACCTTAGATTTAAGCAGGAAAGATTATTGTTTTATAATTTTCTAAATTAAGCTCAGTACCTTTTTACAGGTTTTTTTTATTAATTTGAAAATGAATTTCAACAAATAAATTGTATTCTTGATTGAATTACAAATCTGAGCATTTTTCAGTTCCAGTTTATAATTTATTTTAGAAGGAATGTTGGACATTACATAGGTGTTAAAAAATTCTCTTATCAGGTGGATTCAACATTATATTCATACCAAAATTTGAATTTATTTTTTGAAGTGGGAGGGAAATCATGAAGTAAGTTTGGATCAGTTAAATACATCCATTGTTTCATATTATTAAGATCAACATTCTTTGGTAGATAATAAGAACCGAATTTTTTTGCTAAACTAACGATATTCTGTAATATATTAATTAATTCTTCAGCCTCTTGATTTCTACTTGATTTCTCTTGTTTTCTACTCAAATGACATCCAAATTTATCAATACTCATGTTTTTTTTATTATACTTCATGTTTGTATATGAATTTTTCATCAAACCATGCTCTAAAGAACCAGGGTTGTGCTGTTTCAGCAGCATACTTTTCATACTTTGATAATAATTGTGGATCTGACATTGCTTTGAATTGTTCATTATCATTAAGATCAATTTCTGGGATATTATGAGCAACTAATGGGATGAATTGTATAATCCTTATAAAATTCTGAATCAAATTTCTAATTTCAACATTAATATTATTATTCTTCTTATTATTATGTAAATATCGACCAAATTTATCAATAGACATTATATAGAGTATATTTTTCTATAATACTAAATTACCACCAATAATTATTCCAATTTCACGCAACTCTTCTATGATACTCATAATCTCTGCATCATGTCCAGTGTGCCCAGCTATTTTTGAATTTACCAATAGATTCAATCTTTCACATAACTCGTTTGGGTTATCCCAATAAACATATTGCTTTTTCATTTTTTTCTTGGTACTACAATTTGCATATCTTCTTGTTCTAAACTACTATCACCAGCACCTCTACCTCGAGTAACTCCTTTTTTAGGTGGGAATAATTTCTTAATAATATTAACATATTTGTAACTGGTATTTCTCTTAACTCGACCCAAACTATCAAGATGAACTGATGTTATTTGAAGTATATTTTTATAGGTTTGCAAATCAGTTCTCTTGTAAATATGTTTATCAGGTACTGCTTTGAATAATAATTCCAATAACCCATGTGTAAGCATGAATGATTTGCTGTTATCAATGAGGATTTCTTTATCATAAAATTTTACAACTTTATTACCAATTTGCCACTCATTAATATCAGGATTATAGTGAACTCCATACAGATTTCCTCTTTTTGTTGCTCGCATGAAATTATCTATGTAACTAGAAATGCTAGCTCTACGGGCATTCGATGTTAATCTTTGAATTGTTGAATTGAATATTCCTCTAATTCCACTTTTATCATCATCAGCACCGGTAGTTATAGATCCTTCTTCTTCTTCTTCTTCTTCTTCTTCTTCTTCTTCTTCTTCTCTTCTTCTTCTTCTTCTTCTTCTTCTTCTTCTTCTTCTTCTTCTTCTTCTTCTTCTTCTTCTCCTTCTTCTTCTTCTCCTTCTTCTTCTTGTTGTTCTTGTTTTTCCCCTCCTTCTTGCTCTTGTTGTTCCTTCTTTTCTATTTTAATTTTCTTTCAATGGGTTGATGTTGTAATTGCTTCAATGATTCTGTAATTGGTTTGAATTGTTTTTGAAAGTGTTCTTCTTCACTGACTACATTATGTGATAATTCACGATGTTTTCTACGAATTGAGTCACGTAGTTTTTTAATTTTTTTTTGTAGCACACTCCACTCTTCCAAATCTTTTTATGCATTTTTATATTATAACAAATCTATCAAAACCAAGTCTGTACCGACCATTGTGTGTGTCACATTCTTTATTAATAACTAGAAATTCATTATTATTATTTCTCCATGCTTGAGCACATAATGCACTGAATTCACCTTTACTCATATCAGGGTATACATGATCATGATATATATGTTGTAGGTTACGATTATCCTGCTTGAAAGCAACAACTAGATTACAATTATCCCTAATCAATTGTTTGGGAATACTAGAGTAAGTTTGACAAATGTAAAAACAATCAATTTTATTGTGTCTTCCCATACTAAAATAGTTACGAATATTTTGTTGATTCTCCATACAAATATCATCAAATATCATAACTGAATTTTGAGGCATATCATTTGGTTGTTGAATTTCATCATTATCTTTGTACAAGTTAAATTTAATTTCAGGTATCTGTTGCATAATCTTTTTCAAGAGTTGGTACTTATCTTGCTGATGTGATTTAGTGAATATATTCAAGTGTAAGAATTTAATCCCATTCTCTGCAAATAATAAATTGAAAACTGTATTTGTTTTCCCAGAATTACTTGGGCCACACACAATACATCTTATAGAGTTTGGTAAGAGTTCACTGTGTCTTTTTGAAATCTTAAGTTTCCTGTTATCATTTAAATACTTGTCGAAGTTTATTAATGGTAGTTTTGATTTATGCTGTTTGAATTTGAACATATTTTTTATTATATTACATCATATCATCACCTTCAACCCATGAATTATATTTTGAATCAAAACCAAGCCATTTAACATACATCTTACCATCTTTCTTCTTCAGTACTTTCTCAATTAGATAGACATCAGGATATTTTGTTTTTTGCATTTCATATTCATAGAATGTACCTTTAATGATTTCATTACTAATGTCTCTCAGATGATACGTGAAAGGAATGGTAGGGAGTATATTGTGTACAGTGAATATTTCATTTGTCCAGTTTGCTAGATAGCCTTTATCAAATATTCTTTTGTAGCGACTAATTCGTACTTTATCGCCAATCTTATACTTTGGTTTCATCTGTTTGAATGTTTTACGCATGCTAGCTTTCTCTATATTCATCAGCACATATTTCTCATTTTTCCTATTCACCTCAACAGGTTTCATTCGAATTGTTCTGTGGACACTGTTATGTAATTAGTTATTAGTTTAGGTAGTAGTTCCAGCCATTTATGATTACCTTGTATTGTGAATTCACGGAACATATTCTCTTTGAGAGTTCGATTGAAGCGCTCACAAATTGCTGCTTTTTTATCACTATATGTACTGTAATGATTGATTTTATGAGTTTTGAATAGATTCTGAACAGCTGCGTTGTAGAATTCTTTACCTGCATCAGTTTGGAAATTAACTATTTTGTGCTTCTCAAGTATTGGCTTCAATGCTGCTGCCACCTCATTTCCAGTTTTAGTTTTCATTGGTATTGCAAATGCAAATTTACTGAAACAGTTGATTACAGTTAGTATGTACCTAAAGTTTTTATTAAATGTGCTGTAGTTGGACATGTCAACAATATCAGCTTGATATAAATCTGTTAGACCTTTTATTTCAGTGCGACGTGTTAGGAAATTACGTCTGACTCTACCATGCAGCTCATGTGCAAGTTTCTTTCTTGTTGACATTATTAATTGATTATACATTTTTGTTCGATGGCTTTCTGTTAGTATACTTTCTACAATTCTACCAATTCTATCAATTCTATCTTGAAAACGTAATCGATCCATGCAAGATTGTTGCCAGATTGTCCCATCCCTGGATCGTTTCATTGCATAGTTATAGGTGTGTAAAATATTCATTGAAACCAATCTATTTTCAGGAGCAAATCTAACTTTTTTCATGTTTTTTTTATCTCACAATGAAAAAGGTTCAAAAACAATTAGGAGATTATTTTGTAGGTTTGAGAGTTCAATTTGTTATATTCCTCAAACATTGTTTTAGATTGCAATTTAACCTATATAAATAGATGTATAACAACTTTATTCTCATTTCAGTACCAGATTTACAATGGACCACAAGCCACAAGCCAGATTGCTTTCCTCTCTATATAAAAAAATGGTGACGAGTATTAATGGTAATGTTATCTTATATAAATGGACAGAATTCTTGACTACTGATATTAAGATACTATTTGAACAATTTAGACCAATTATTCTGGAAATAATGCTTTCAAAATCGAAAAAATTTAATGGAAATGTTAAATGGTTTTTTAGTTTACATGTGAAATTAAGAAAAATTGTAACTGATGTTGATCAATTGGAAATCACACCTACATTTCATGGAAAATCAAGATCAATTATCAATATTCATAATAATGTCAATGAATTTCATAAGCAATGGGAGGAGGCTGAAAATATAATAAATGAAAAGTTTGATAAATTCATTCAAAATGGTAGTGGGTGGGTAATTGATGAGTTTCAAAGATTTGATTTGAATATAGTGAATATTCACCCATACATGGAACAGGTTCATATGTCTTGACACCCAAAAGAATAGCAGTTAAAAGTCATTTTAAATATCAGGAATGAAGATGATTTATGTTTTGTCTGGTCTGTTCTAGCTTATTTTCATAATAGAACAATAATAGAGTTAGCGACTTGAAAAAATTATTAAATCTAATTAATATCAATGATCTAAATTTCCCACTTATTTTGGAAGATATTTCAAATTCGAAAAACAAAACCCAACTATATCTATAAATGTTGTTGGATATGAAAATGAAATTGTCTATCCATTACTTACATCAGAAAATCAACATAGAGAGCATAAAATTACGCTTTTACTTCTAGAATCAAATGGTAAGAAACACTATACTCTGGTGAGGAATTTGTTTAGACTTTGTTCCTTAAATTCAAGCGAATCATCGTTCATTCCTATACCGAAGTTCATAACAGATAAGAAAGCTATAGTGAATGTGAAAAGTGATGATAGTCTTTCATTTATTTGGTCTGTCTTAGCTTTCTTCCATAATAAGAGGACTAATAGAGTTGGAGACTTGAAAAAATTATTGAATCTAATCAATATCAATGATCTAAATTTCCCACTTAGTCTGGAAGATATTTCAAATTCGAAAAACAAAACCCAACCATATGTATAAATGTTATTGCTCATGAAAATCATACCTTCTATCCATTACTTATATCAAAAAATAAAGATCGGCAGCACAAGATTACACTATTATTATTATCAAGTAAAGATAAAAAATTATACTCTTGTAAAAAATCTATCAAGATTATTGTCCAATTACACTAAACATGGACATAAAGTAGAAATGTCCACACTGTTTTCATCGATTTACTAGAAAAAATGCCCTACAAAAATTGAACAATCATATTGAATCATGCTCTCTGGAGAAAACTCAGAGAGTAGAAATGCCACAAAAAGGACATGAAATTTTAACATTCAAAAATTTCTCCTATACACTTAGAGTTCCCTATATCATTTATGCAGA
>NC_052509.1:40124605-40152460 GCF_014356525.2 Nilaparvata lugens | reverse complement strand
AGCTATATATCTCGCTAACTCCTTATTATAAAAATTATTACATGATCTTGAAATGTACATAGAATGTTCTATTTCAATCTGCTGTAAACAAGTTTCATGAAAAAATATGTTTTGTAAAGTGAGATTTGATGTTGAAAAAATCCGAAATTGTATATATTTTCTCATATAAGGTTTGGCAGTTCTATATAGCGAAAAGGTTTTTTTTTTGGGGGGATAGGGTTAGTTTTGTTCAAGATGGATTTCAGGCACTGAGCTCGTAGAGATGATTTATCTACAATTGGCAATCAATCGTAATTTTTCTATGGGTATCAGAACTCGTTTTAGAAACTCATGATCAACAGTAAAATTACGAAGAAAATGTAAACACTGAAATCGACATTTTTTTAAATCTTAACTTCAAATTGTTTTGGAATGCAAGTGATTTATTTATTGTATGTGGTTAGAGGGGCAATTTTCACATTCTCATAGAATTGGAAATTTTATCAGGAGTATTTCACAAGACATGCACTTTGAATTATAGAAATTGGTCATTTTCTGTGTATTGTAATGCTTAAGTACACTCAAAAATAATTTTCCATTTTTCGACCGAATTTGACTTATTATGCCTGATTTTTGGAACCGCCGTGACGAACCGAGGAGGATAAAGTGTAGTCGATGAAATCTGAGCATTATTTCCAAATTGAAATTTTTGATCCTTGAGGTGTCCTTAGCGCGCCTCTCCACTAGGAAATCACTGAATGAAGTGTATCTTACTTGATTCTCATAGAACATAATCTCAAGAACTTTGCGTTGTGCAAATAATTAATAATTGAGTCAGTTGTGACTAGAAGATACATCAACTCCAGTTCACAAGATTTGTCATCTTCATGTTTAGTCTGAAAACTCCCGGTATATCTTCAGGATACACGAAATTCCTTAGCTATGTAATCAATAATACTAGAACCTATAGACTCATAGAGTCATAAATTATTACGTCTTGGCCAAAGTTTTCATTTCATCTGCTGTAAACAACTCACGAAACAATGTGTATTGTACTTTGGATTGTTGAATTCGGAAATTGTAGATATTTCTCATACAGATGAAAATTCAAGTGACACCACTTACAGACCTACATTTTAACACATTTGCCATATTTGGTATACTCAGAAGTGTAATTTGCATCTTGCAACTACTTTAGATGTGAACGATTCCATTCTAAAATTCGCACTTATGGCTCATGTAGGATTGAGTTGCTTGTCATAGTACTTCTTGGGTATTCATCTGTTATTTCACAAAAGGAACTTTGAATTAGCTAGGACATTTCGATTAGGGTCTACCTCTGTTCCAGAGCTTTGCCATTTGACTTAGTGTTAAACCGTGACACCGGGGGGGGCAAAAGTCACAAGGTGACGCATAATTGGTACAGTAAGAAAAAATTCAGTCGCCCTCCTTCTCCAGCCAAAATTCATGACAAGTAAAATTGGACTGAATGTATCCTCTTGGCAGTCGGTTACGAGGACGGGACCTGGACTATCTACAGCAGATAATCGGGCCCGTCTCTACCCCTCTGTTCGAGACACCCATTTTCCTGGTTCAGTGAGTTGCTAATATTATCAATTTTATTATTAAATATTATTCATATTTTTTATTGAAGGCAAATCATGTAATTATTCTATTGTTGTTTTAAAAGTTTTCTTAATATTATTTTATCAAGCTTTCAGTTTCATTTTGAGTTAAATTTAATTAAATCGATCACTTAGTTCACCAAAATAATCTGTTTTGTTTATTCTTTTAAAATATAGTTCCTTTCTCATGAGTTATAGAGTTAGATCAATCCCTCTCGCAGCCAAGCGATTCCCCCTTATAAATTGTTACCATAAATGTCTAGGGTTGTTCTCACAACCCATAATCCAGTTCAATACCATACATTATATACCCCAATTACCCCATTACATAGTGTTGTTGGGCGCCGTACTCATGAGAAAGAGCTTTTACTGTACACAGATTCGCCTTCTAAAATAGTTAACATAATTATTTTTTTCAAGTTGTTTATTTCAATTAATGTAGATCTATTATTTCCCCATTCGTAGAGTTTTCAGGGTCATGATATTATTTACAATGAACGATTCTCTCATACTTCTTCAACTAATGATTTCGAATGTTATCTACTAAATTTACCCCTAAGCATGGCAGAGAAAATTTAGATAAATCCTTATTGTTGGAGCTCTATCAGAAATAAGGACTCCAGTAGTGGTGTTTTGAGAGAGCTGCCTATCCAATAGAAATCGAGGGGTGTGGCCTCCCCCCCTCCACCCCCCCAGCCGCAGTCGGCCATTTTGACCCAGCCCCCTCCACCCCCCCTGCCACAGTCATCCATTTTGGCCCCGCCCCCAGCCAATAGGAAGCAGGGGGCGTGTTCAAAATGGCGTCCCCCTTCCCTAGTGTCGGTCATTTTGTCCCCCACCACTTCAACCAATAGAAGAGGCGACGGCCATCTTTGTCGTAGCAGGTGTCCATCTGGTCATCTCCCCAACCAAGAGTTTCCCCAGCCCCCGGCGGCCATCTTTGTTGTAGCAGTGTTCTGACATCTGCCCCAGTTACACCTGCTTGGTGCCAATTTGCATATTAAAATATCCCCACATTTAAAATCTTTAAAATCTTTAAACTCTCCAAACTACTACTAGCGCTAAACTCTCAACTACACTACTAGCGCTAAACTCTCAACTACACTACTAGCGCTAAACTCTCAAACTACACACTCTAGCGTTCAAGTTTGTTGCAAATTAAACTACAATAATATGTTCCTTGTTTTTCCTCCACCACATTAAGAATGAAAAAATTCCATTTCATATTTGTTTGTATGAGATGTCATTTTCCCCACACTATGCTGTAAAAGGAATGGTGGCGCTTTTTTTATGTGCTTTCCCCATATTGAGAAACCTCTAATTGAATGTTGCTATATAGGATGTAGAATAGATAGACTAATCTATTCTACCTACTACTATAGTTATTCATTACAAAGTGTTAATCAACATTAGGCCTATTGCACACAATATAGTGCATGTTCCTTTCATTCCACCACCAACAGGAAGAATGAAAAATTACATTTCATGAGAATGTGTTTTTATTTTCCCCACTATGCTGTAAAAGGAATGGCGGCGCTTTTTTTATTGTGCTATCCCCATATGAGAAAACTCTAATTGAATGTCACTTGTTATTCAATACAAAGTATTAATCAACATTAGCCTATTGCACATCAATGATGGGAATGGGTTTTTTTTTTTTTTTTTTTTTTTTTTTTATATTCCTTTCTTCTTCTAGAAGAACAAAGGCGATTTACCTTCTCGCTGTACACCTCAGATAGAGTTTTTGTTTGTTGAAATCCTCAAGTGTTTGAAGATTCAATACACTCAGAAATTTCTCAGGTAAGTAAACTTCGCATAATAGTCACCATTGCTGTCATGATCTATAAACCTCATTATGATTCGCTGTCCCTGCTGTGTCTCACCAATCTGCGTGTACAACACGGTACCACGATTATGGTCAAGATCTTGAGTGAGACCGTTGGATATTCAATTTCAATCTAAATGGATACTATGAAATTGATTCACCAGCTACATTAAATAAGTGTGATGGAATTTGCATATTTGTTAGAATTGATTTGAAAGCTGAAACTTTAAATAGTAACTTTGTATCTGCAAATTGTATCATTTTAGATATTCACGATCCACGGCTGAAAAAAGATATCACGATTCTTGCGATATACAGGTCTCCATCACTGCCGGTTGGTCAGTTTCTTGAGGACCTTGATCAATGCTTACAGGATTTAAATAGTAAGAAAAACATTGTTTTGGTCGGTGACATAAATATCAACATAAATCTCAACACAAATCTAGTTAATGAATATTGCAGCCTTCTACACTTAAACGGTTTTCAGTCATATATAAATAAACCCACAAGAGTACAGAATAATTCAATATCATGTCTGGATCACATGTTCTATAAGAATGAATCATCCGAATCAGAGGAGGTTTTGGGGGCGATATTGAAGATTGATATCACTGATCATTTTGGAACATCCCTCTGTTTGGGATTCAGGGGCCGCATTTGTGAACCAAATGAGAATAATGTTTTTGAAAAAATAAATTATAGAAAACTTAATGATGATTTAAAAACCGAAACATGGAATGATATAGTAAACTACACAGACATAGAGAGTTTGACTGGTAAATTTATTGACAAACTTAATAACCATATAACAAATTCAAAAACTAAAGTCAATCTAAAGCATAAACTGAAACCACTAAAAAACTGGATTAGCAATGGTTTGGTTAACTGTATAAGGAAGAGAGATAAAATGTCTAAAAACGTGGCAAGACAGCCTTTCAATCTTGAACTGAAAATGGAATACAATAGGTATAGGAATGTTTTAAGAAATCTAATAAAAGAAGCAAAACAAAATTACTTTAAAAATAAGATAACAGAAAATAAATCCAACAGTAGAAAACTCTGGAATTGTATAAATGAATTACTGGATACAAAGAAAAAAAATTCTGATATTAAAATTGAACCTATAACATTAAATAAATATTTTTCTGAAGTCGGCAAAACATATGCTGAAAAATTACAAGAAAATATAATTATAGATAATACAACTGATCGTCGTGTTCCCAATCTTCCAAATTGTTTGTTCTGGTTCCCCACAAATGAACAGGAAATAATAAACACTATAAACTCGTTGAAAAGTGACTCCTCACCTGGCATTGATGGAATTAGTAGTGTATGTTTGAAAAAGATATCCGAATACATAGCAAAACCTCTGGCTTTCATTATTAATGAATGTTTCGAGCATGGGCACTTTCCAAAGGAGTTTAAGATTGCAAGAGTTGTTCCACTTCATAAGGCTGGCAATATGAATGACCCTTCAAACTATCGACCCATAAGCCTGCTTTCCAATTTATCAAAGATTATGGAGAAGATAATAAAAAAAGAATAGTAAGCTATTTGGAAAAATTTAAAATACTCCATAAAAATCAATATGGCTTTCAGGCTGGTAAAAACACTCAGGACGCCATATCACATTTAATATCAATAGTAACGGATAATTTTGTTAATAGAAAGAAAACACTCACTGTATTCCTAGACTTGTCCAAAGCATTCGACACAATACCACATAGAAAATTGTTGAAAAAGCTAGAAAATATAGGAATTCGAGACAGACAATTGCAATTATTTGAAAATTATCTAAAAAACAGAGCACAGGTCATTACTGTTGGAAATAAATCTCATCAAATTAGCTTAACAGATTATGGAGTACCACAGGGAACTGTACTTTCCCCAATATTATTTCTCATCTATGACAATGATCTACTCAGGTTCAGCAATGAAGAGAGAACTCTAATTTCATTTGCAGATGATACCACAGTAACTTTTACGGGTGGGTCATGGAAGAAGGTGAATGACCTAGCAGTGGAGGGACTGAAGGTTATCAAATCCTGGTTAGATAATAACACCTTGACACTTAACTATAAAAAAAGTAATTTCATAACCTTCTCACCAAACATCAGTACTCAACCCACAAATATAAACCTACAAATACATGCCTCATCCTGTGTTTCGTCCACATCTACCCCGTGCCGGTGTCCATGAAACTGACCATGCTAAATACCTTGGAGTTATAATTGATGCACATCTAAGATGGAACTATCACATTGATGATAAATGTAAGAAGTTGAAATACTTGATTTACAGATTCCATAGAATCAGTTTAATAAACAATAAGAGTATTGCAAAATTGCTATATACTGCATATGTTCAGTCCATCTTGCAGTATGGATTACTGGCTTGGGGTGGTGCGGCAAACTGTTACATAAATGGGTTATTTCTTGTGCAGAAGTATATAATAAGAGCGGCTCTTGGAAAACAAAGACGTTTCCTGAGTGCTGAATTGTTCATAACATTTGATGTTTTGCAATTGAAAGAATTATACATTAAGAGTTTAATTCAACATGTAAAAAGGAAAAATATTGAAATTACTATTCGTGAAACTCCATATAATCTCAGATATCAGACAGTTGAACAGGACAGAATTGACCTAGAAATTTGTAGGCGTCAATTAAATTTTAGATTAAATAAAATCTTACAAACAGTTCCTGATAATATTATTAAAATTAGCTGTGATAAACATAAGGCTGGTGAATTTCACGACTGGATAAAGGCTTATGAGCCCACTTGGTGAGCCCACTTGTGTGTGTTTGTCTATTGTCAAATCGCGTGTATAGAGTTTTTGAAATCTCCGTTAGTCTTTTTTTTTCTTGTTTTGTTTCACTTGACTTTCATCTATTTTTTCTGCAGTTTCATCTCCACATCCAAAATCATACGTCTAAAATCATACTGCTGTACGATAAAAAAGCAACTTGTATCCGCGCTCAGTTTTTCCTTTGCGGGTACTATATTGTTTCCGAAGTGTATTGATTTTTAGTTTAAAATGTTGAAAACATTATTTTTGTATTATATCATATTGTATCATGTTTTACTGCATACTGCTTGTTGTTGTTTGTTTTGTACTTTTGGAAATAAATAAATTTCAATAAATTTCAATTTCAATTTCAAAACAGCCAAAAACTGTAAAAGATATAAGAGCATTCTTAGGTCTCAGTGGTTTCTATAGAAAATTCATTCATAACTATGCCACTATTGCGAAACCGTTAACAAACCTGATATCGAAAAATAATGAGAGTAAAGCATCAAGAACATGGGAAGAAGATCAGCAGAAAGCGTTCGCGAAAATAAAGAGCAAACTTTTGTCACAACCTGTACTTCAGCACTTTTGTAATGATAAGGAGGTGGTATTACATTGCGATGCTTCACGAGTGGGAATCAGAGGTGCGATTTCGCAGCCAGATGATGAAGGAAAATTACATCCGGTAGCTTTTGTTTCTAGAAAACTAACTAAAAATGAGGAAAATCGGGCAGTCGGAGAAATTGAGTTGCTATCAATCGTGTATTGTGTTAATTCTTTCAGACAATATTTGATAGGACGATTATTCACGATCTACACAGACCATGCTACCTTTCAATTTTATAAAACATGGAAAAATCCAAGTACTAGAGTGAGTAAATTATTAATGAAACTAACAGAGTTCACATTTGATTTGAAATATAAACCAGGAGCTCAAATGCATGTCCCGGACGCTCTCAGTAGATATCCTCTTCAAAAAGATATATTTGATCTGACAAATGATGAGAATTTCAATATTTTTCATATACAACAGTATAACATTAAATCATTACAAAAGGACGATGGAAACATAAGAAAAATATATGACGCGATAGAAAATCCTGACCTTAGCGATAGAATCATAGCTCGAAAATCAAGAAAATATGCCATTCAGAAAGGAATTGTTTATCTGGAAAAATTCAATGGGCATCATAATGAATTAAAACTTGTTATACCTCGATTCTTGATCAAACAGGTACTTGAAATGTTTCACGATGACCCCCCTTGACTGGTGGTCATTCAGGCATTTATAAAACGTACGAGAAAGTATCATCGAGATACTATTAAGAAAACATGTATGACAGTGTAGTAAACCACGTTAAATCATGTAAAAACTGACAAGAGAGAAAAGTTCCTAATACAAAACCATAAGGATTTTTATCTCCTATAAATTGTCCTGTACAACCCTTTTCCAGCATCATGATTGATTACATAGGACCGTTGGAGAGCTCAATGGGCTTTTCATACATTCTAACTGTGGTAGACTTGACAACTCGCTACATTTTGGCTGAACCTTGTAGACAAGCGGATGCTAATAATACCATTAAATGCTTATGGGAAGTGTTATGCTAATTTGGCTTTCCAAAAGAAATACGATCAGATAGAGGTACACATTTCGTCAATAAGAAAGTTGAATCTCTTATGACTGAGTTGGGAATAAAACATGTATTAGGATCTTCAAGTCATCATCAAAGCCAAGGATTAGTCGAGAGAGCGAATCGAACAATACAAGATATGTTAACATCTTATGTATCTGATCACAGGAAACTGTGGGTGGAAATGCTACCCAAAGTATTGTTTGCCTACAACAATTCGAAACAATGTTCATTGAAATATTCACCTTTCTTCTTATTGCATGGTTTTGAAGCTTACACCCCTATTGATTTGAAATTCAACCCCAATCATAGTGAAGGTCAATATGTTCAGGAAGCATCAAATTTCGAAACTAGGCTAATGAATATCCAGGCAATAAGAGAACAGATTCCATTAATTTTATCAGACGCTCAGAAGAAACAAAAATTCTATCATGACAAGAACAGAATAGATTGTGTATTTCAGCCATGAGATTTGGTTATGGTCTACGACCCTGACGTCAAGCAAGGACAGTCTAGCAAATTGGTCAAAAGATATTCAGGTCCTTATAAAGTCGTAAGAAAATTATCAGATGAAATCTATGAAATATTTTTTCCGCTTAGAGGATGCTTCAAAAACGTCACTTTTCATGTGGATTAATTGAAAAAGTATTTTTAAAATAGATTGATTGTCTCTATTGTTCTATTGTATTATCACTTTCCAAAATTTCAGCAATTCAATACCTCCTATAAATCATCTTTGCCTTTCGTGAGTTTTGAAAGACAATTGATGTGAATAAATAGAGATGAAACAGTTATTTTTCAAATATTTTCTTCATCTTTGGCAATTATTACTGAAAATCAAATGAACAATGCTAAGCTTAAGGAGAGTAATGACAATTTTTTTTGTTCCCAGTTTGCTAAAACGACTAAATTGAATTCTCTCATGGATTATTCTATGAGACGATTTTCAATAATTATGACAGCGTTAGCAGATTCTATCAAAGATAATTTTTCTTCAACTGCCATTGAATATTCAAAACAATGCAGCTCGAATTTGACAACATAATTTAAGAATGATAAAGATAAAATCAGCTCATCGTTTTGAGAATTACTCCAACGATTTTTATGAATCTATAGTGACATTGAAGACAATTGATGTGAATAAATAGAGATGAAACAGTTATTTTTCAAATATTTTCTTCATGTTTGGCAATTATTACTGAAAATCAAATGAACAATGCTAAGCTTAAGGAGAGTAATGACAATTTTTTTTGTTCCCAGTTTGCTAAAACGACTAAATTGAATTCTCTCATGGATTATTCTATGAGACGATTTTCAATAATTATGACAGCGTTAGCAGATTCTATCAAAGATAATTTTTCTTCAACTGCCATTGAATATTCAAAACAATGCAGCTCGAATTTGACAACATAATTTAAGAATGATAAAGATAAAATCAGCTCATCGTTTTGAGAATTACTCCAACGATTTTTATGAATCTATAGTGACGGAAATGAGTGTAGTGTATACTATGATGAATAGTGTTTTCAGATAATCGGATGATCAATTTATTAATCATAGCTAATTTTTTCAATGATTAATTTTTAAGTGCATTGAATATAGTTCTAATCTAAGATGAGTTTAAAATAGTGAATACGTAATTATATAAGAATAAGATAAAGAGAATTATATAAATAATTGTAAGGGTATATAGGATTAATTTGGGAGAAGTCATGTTTTGATAGCAAATAGGAGTTTATCGAAAATTTAAGTTGTTATGAAAGTTGAATACAATAAATGTTTGCATTAAAGAGATTAACTGAAGACTTTAATGAATTCTACTTTTAACATGGTTTCAATAATGAATTGTCTTGAAGCATTCATTGGCTTATTTCCTTTATCAATTTCTCAAGAGATTTCTCCATTTCACGGTGCTATATTTAAAGAAATTCATAATGTAGTATTGTAGGAGTCCACAATCCCTGTAACATTTTGCATTCCTAAATCATATCCTTATTTTTTTAAGAATTTCGCATACTCCTTCGAAATTTGAAACATGTCCTTTCCCTTCTCCATCGGAATGTGCTGTATTCAATCAGATTCATCGCACCGAACTGCAACTACTACAGCAACAAGAGAACACCGACGGCAACGACAGCGACTACGACACAAGAGCCAGCGACGGCAGCGACAATCGACTTCCACGCCGCCGCGGACGTTCCATTGATGCGATCGGGGCTGCCTTGAACTGGTGCTGTGGAGTAGCTACTGACGAACAACTCGGATCTTATGTGAAAACCGGAGATGGCATCACTTCACATCTCAACCACCTACAAGACTTTGTACACGCTGAACATATAGATTTGGTGAAGAACACACGCAAGATGAACGACATGGCTCACAACGTAGAACATGTACTGAACAACATGAAACACGACCTAATTATTTGGCAACAATCATTCGCAAAGCAGAATAAACTTCAAAAAGGGAATTCTACAGTCGACTTGCTGAAAACTCAACTGAGGACAACGATATTCATGTACATGACGACGCTCAACCAGAACTATCAAGATATAGAGACGAGATGCCACAATCAACAGCTCTCTCGTCACGTCATCACACAAAAAGATCTTCAAAAACACCTTCAACAACTGAAACAGTCAATCAACCGAAACAACTACACATTAGCAACAGAAGAACTGAATAAAATTCGAAATTTGAAACTCAGAACCTGCAGTAAGACAGATAGCGAAATATTGGTGACTCTCAAAATACCAATGAAGAGGAATTTGACAACAGCGCTATTGCAGATACAATCAATACCGCTTCATTGGAATGGTCATACCTGTCACTTGACCACCCAACATCACCTCATTTTGAAACAAGAAACAACAACCTGAAAATCCTTTCCCAGGATGAAGAAGAAGACTGCAAATTCAAGCAGAAAGGACTCTGCATGATCCCAAGAACCAAACTTTCATCTTACACGGCCACAAACACTTGTCTACATCTCTTATCAACTGAAGCTGAAATGTCAAACTTCAAACTTGCAAGTCTGCAAATTCAACTGTCAGCCAAACGACAATGAAACGCAGATCACACGCCTTCGTGAGGATACATTTCTACTTCACAACCCAAGAGAGACTATGAAGATTCGGTGTGGTAATACAATCAAAACAATCCCAGGGAGCGGACCAGGAACACTGTCTCTTCACATCCCTTGCGCATGCGAACTTCTAGACAACAACGACATTCTGATTAGCACACTCTATCCCTGTGATTCCCGTTCCCATCCCTTGCCTAAATTTATCTTTATTTGAAATAAAATTTATATTTATAAATTTATATTTATTTGATTCCTCACATGTGGACGAACTTAACAAAACTCTCTTTATCAAAATTCTATCTCAAGGGCTGATAAATAGTTAATTCTATACGGAGCTTGAAAGGTAATGGATCTGTTAGTCCAGACTTGGTTCCACCGTATGTCATCAGGGGCTGCTCTGATTTGTTTATTGAACCGCTTGAGTTCATTTTAAATCTAGCACTGAAAACATCCAGGTTTCCTGATCTATGGAAGCAAGCCAAAGTAATTCCCATTTTAAAGCTGGGAGCAGACAATCTGTTGAAAATTACCGTCCAATATCCATTATTGATTGTTTTGCAAAGATTTTCGAAAAATGTATTTATAAAAAAATATTCAATCATATAGAACCGTGGATTGCTGATGGCCAGCATGGATTTTTGCCAGGCAGGTCTACAGTGACTAATTTATTGCATTTCCGGAGTGAGGTATCAGCTTGTCTTGATGCAGGTACTCGTGTTGACACTGTGTTCACAGATTTATCAAAAGCTTTTGATACTTAAAACCATACAATTTTGTTCCGGAAATTGTCATCCTTTGGGTTTTCACTGTCAAGTGCTAGATTTATTCTTTCCTATCTGTCTGATCGGAATCAATTTGTTTCTGTTTGTGGTCTCCATTCCAGATCTTTCAGTAGCCCATCAGGCGTTCCACAGGGTTCAAATTTGGGGCCTTTGCTCTTCATAATATTCATAAACGATTTGCCGGCTGTCATAAAGCATTCGTCTTGACTGCTGTATGCAGATGATGTGATGATCTTCAGGGTGATTAGGTCTGAAACTGATTGTCAGCTGCTTCAAAGTGATGTAGATAGTTTTTTTGATTGGTGCTTGAGAAATCAGCTCAGAGTTGATATTGGTAGATGTGCTACGCTGTCTTTCACAAGACAAAGAGATCCGCAAATTCCCATCTATAGAATCAATAACCAAATAATTAAGAGAGTGGACCATTTTAAAGACCTTGGTGTAATTTTTGATCCTGAGCTCAATTTCAATCATCATGTGAGAAGTCTATGTTCCAGAGCATGTCAACAGATTGGATTCATTCGGAGAACCTGCTCTCAATTTGACAATCACAATATTCTTATTCTATTATATGAGACACTTATCAGAAGTTTATTAAACTACTGCTCTGAAGTATGGCATCCATATCTCGCTTCTCATAAGCTGGAATTAGAAAGAATTCAAAGTAAATTTCTAAGGTTTGTATATTTCAAGCTTTTTAAAATGTTCTGTCCTTTAGTAATTTTCCCACAGCTAACCAAGAGCCATATTTGATATTCAATCCCTGGAAGCATCTAGGAGCTGTAAATTGCTTTTGTTCCTACATAATATATTGAACAACCGTGTCCAATCAACCTACCTGCTTTCATTGCTGAATATATATGTGTCTTCAGTTTCACGGCGTTCCGGCTTCAGATTTCTTCCTCCCCAATGCAACTCCAATAGTCACTTCAATTCTCCAATCAACCGCATGATGAACCTTTATAATTACCATAGTTTTCACCTAGACCTTTTTCATATGAATCCAAGTCAGTTCAAGAAGGCATGTAAGCGGCTCCACCCGAAGTGACACCTATTTTTCCCATGCTAGACCTCATCAACTTACATAGAGTACCATATTTAGTAGATGACTTCCTTTCATTCTTAGCTCTGTTATCATTCATCTCAATCTTGGAATGTTATTTGTATTTTCTTGATTCCCCTCTCATTATTTTCTCATATTGTAAATGGTTTCTAGTATATAGTATAGTATCTAATATTTAGTTTTCAGTATATTTAGATTCTCATCACATTTTTTCTCTTCACAAATATGAAATAGTTTCTCCATTATCTCTTTCTCTTGATTTTCAAGTCTTTTGTAAAGTGATTATTGTAATTTTTTTTTGATTAGGGAGCAATTTTTGGGGTTTTCCCGTATGCTCCCATATTGTTGTAAATAAATAAATAAATGAATAAATAAATAAATTTACCAATTTTGACGTGACAACGTCTTATAAATAGGTTTGCCGGGTGACACTTCAAGAAACTACGTTACGTTCCCACGTTATGCGCTCACAATGAGAGCGAGTGAGAGCGTTCGTTTCGGTTCATGGTCGTCTGGAAAGAGCACGAATAGGAGCAGTGGCGAGCAACGCAGCAGCAAGTCAGCAACCCGGAGGCATTCACCTGGAGAGAGAGTGGAACGGAGCAATCTCCTGCGACTGCGCCACTACTTAGTGAATATGTTATGTGAATACGTATAAGTGAATAGGTATAAGTGTAAGTATAATAGGTATAAGTGAATAGGTTATGTTGTAGTAATACCAATGTTGTGGTAGTTTTCAATCACAAAAGTAGTATAAATCGTTTCTCAGCCAATAATAATTTGTTTAACTTGAAAAAATGAGCACAACTTGCTATGTAAAAAATTGAATCGAGCACAGTTAGCCCGCCTAAGAGCGAGAGGGACAGAGTGATTTTGTTGAGGATGTGTGAAGGTAAAAATAAAATTTTGTTAATATGAAATTCAGTGCGAGATTCTTTGTATAAATTAATGTTTTAAATATAATTCTTTGTATAAATAAATGTTTTAAATTGTTACTATTATTTCATCCTTCTTCCTACTATACGAATGAATATTCACATTAAAATTATTTTACCACTCAAAGTCGTTGTCACGTAAAACTTTCGCCCGTATACCAACTTTACAGGCAACCATGCAATTTTTTGAACTCGAGAAAATACCTGAATATCTCAACTTATCAGATATTTTGAATGAAAATTGGCATATTCACTTCTCGATATTTGAAACACATAATTTATTTTCTAATGATTTGTTCGAACATATAGAGATGCCAAACACTTTTGATCTGCTAGGAGTGAATAGTAAATTAATACTATATGTAATTATTATTTGGCAAATTCTTCTGACTTTAACTTTAATTTATTTATGTAATCGAAGTTATATTTGGAGTAAGGCAAGAGCTATGATGTCTCCTCCAATACGCACTCCACTTGTGGACTATCCCCTGGAACAGCTTCGAACTATAATCAACAATGCTTCAAATTATTATCTTATTCTCATATATCATTCTGTTGTATTTAGTATAGCTTTTGATAATTCCATCTCATTTTTTTGTATAATATTGGAAGCATTAATATTGTAATTTCATTTTGTTAGAGCCAAGTATGTAAAGAACTATTAAGTAAATAATTGTAATTTGTTTTAATAACTTCGGGTCGAAGTTTAGGGGGAGCCGGGGATGTAATGTAGCCGATTATTTGACATGAATTTTTACAATCCGAGAGCATCCATTGTTTAAAAATTAAAAGTGTCGACGGCGGTGAAAATTCATGACAAGTAAAATTGGACTGAAAAATGTATGCCTCTTGGCAGTCGGTTACGAGGACGGGACCTGGAACTATCTACAGCAGATAATCGGGCCCGGCTCTACCCCTCTATTACGAGACACCATTTTCCTGGTTCCGTGAGTTGCTAATATTATCAATTTTATTATTATATATTATTCATCTTTTTTGTTGAAGGCAAATCCTGTAATTATTCTATTGTTCGTTTAAAAAGTTTTCTTAATATTATTTTATTCAAGTTTCCAGTTTCATTTTGAGTTACAATTTAATTAAATCGATTACTTAGTTCTCCAAAATATAATCTGTTTTGTTCATTCTTTAAAACATAGTTCCTTTCTCATGAGTTATAGAGTTAGATCAATTTAACCTCTCGCAAGCGAAGCGAT
This sequence comes from Nilaparvata lugens, assembly GCF_014356525.2. Taxonomy (NCBI): domain Eukaryota; kingdom Metazoa; phylum Arthropoda; class Insecta; order Hemiptera; family Delphacidae; genus Nilaparvata; species Nilaparvata lugens. The sequence goes on along the minus strand of NC_052509.1, from coordinate 40,137,527 downwards.
TCCCCTATTATAAATTGTTACCATAATGTCTAGTGTTGTTCTCACAACCCTATAATACCAGCTCAATACCATACCTAATATAACCCCAAAATTGCCAATAATTACCCCATTACACCATGGAAGATAAAATACTTGCATCCTGTAACCATAAGTAGGATTTCCAAAAAAGAAGCTTGGTTTTCAACACATCCTAGACTCCATTAGCATTTACCATGCACTCTTACCATTGTCCATACAATATTGCTGGGCATCCATATTGTAAATATGACTTGAACATGTGAATCACTATGTTTTGAACTGGTTGCCTGTCGCATTCGAGTAGAGAAGAGATAACTAGCAACTAGAAAACATATATCACTATTTTCTGCTCTGTGACGATAGTTTATTGCACTCTGAGAATTACATTCCCTACTGTTGGCAATTACATTTACCTACGCTAAAACAGCACCAAGATGTACTCTATGCTAATCATAATGCAATTTACAAACATAATGTGATGTGTGCTCGAATGCATTACACTATTTATAGATTATGTAAGATGTAGCCTACCTTTTACATGGCTGTGGGTGCTTCTGTCTTGTTGGGATACACCAGTTGCTAGTGATACCTGAACTTGGAAATTACGTTAGTTGAGTTAATACAAAGTGTTATCAAGATATTGTCTATTAATGCGATTCTCTATTCTAGAGAGTCATTTTAGAAAATCTATTGTCAATGTGAGATATTGTAATTCCGTTTTAGAGGCTTTATCCGTTTGAGATATTGTAATTCCGTTTTAGACGATTCAAAAATTGATTGCTTTATCCGTTGAGATATTGTAATTCCGTTTTAGAGGATTCGAAAATTGAATGCTTTCAATTTTTTATGAATCAGCCTTCAGCTAACAAACATTATTTTCACAATGTTATTGTTACATGATAGTTTCAATTTAATATGTTTGACTATTACGGAATCGATCCCAAAAGTGTATAAGTGATGGATAAAGAAGAGAGAAAATTCCATAAAATAGCACATCGTTATAGAATTTGACTAATATTATTACTATTATTCACAGCAATGCTCTAGTATTCCTCGTTTAACTAAAAAGAATGAATAATTATTCATATGTCTGCGTCATCCCCCTGATTTTTAATTCCAAAATATGTTAGACTGGAGAATTATTTTCAACAAATTACAAATATTTGAACTTTACTTTTATATGCATATTCGAAAGTAGGCTACTTCTACATCAACCGGCTAAATAAAGTTGAACTTTATTAGCTTTGGGCTCTGGACCACCCCAGATTGCCAGAGTCATATTGAAATAATGAACTGAATAATATTTAAATTGAATTTCATATATCAATTGGATATGATAATAAGGCAACTTAGGTTATTCTTGTGAATCTGGAAAATTGTTTCATATAACAGTTCAAACTCGAAACTCTATTCTCTATTCAAATCATACATGAAATGGAATTCACTGTATGAGTATTCTCCATACAGTACATGGTTTATTTATTCTTTATGCATAGGCTACGCGTTGTTAGCTCTGAATGGCTTTATCCATTCTATTATTCATATTGGACGAGTTCTTCTGCCAGATGCTGGTCTCTGATTGGCTGAATGGGAAGTGTGCTAATCTGCCAGTTCGTTAGTGCAGTTTGTGTGGGCAAAAGAAATTTTTCGGCCAATTCCAGCATGAAGGCTGCGAATAAATATACCTTGTTTAGCGCAATGTAGCCGATAATTTCTCAAATTTTTGTCGAATAATTGGACGCAGTGACAGTGATTTCTGTTCTACCATGGAAAAGGAAATGGGAGTTTCAAAAAATATTGATGTGATGAAAAAAAGAGCTGAAGAGGAAGTAGAAGGAATTATTAAAAATTGGGGGACATGAATGATGGTCGAACCAAAAATGGTTCGATTTGAGATGAAAAATAATGAGGAAGAAATATCAGCAGGAAAATATGAAAACTTAAGAGTGGGTTGACAGTGAAGTCTATGTTTTGCCCATCTACTGTAGTTCTCGAAAGTTTTGAAACCTACTGGAAACAGAAGATGTAATTCAGAAATGAAGATACCTTCAGGCTAATCACCGCAGGCCGTAGTTTCAAAAATTGCCACCACGTAGAGCTTTAAAATTATACAAAATACAGTTAAGTGACTAAAAGTAAATTCTATAGTCACTGTGATGCAAAATACAAAATGCTATTACCCTTATCATGGTTATTTATAGTTGTACACTCACCTAGATATGTATGAGATGAGGTAGATATGGTGAAAGACGAGATGAAATAAATAGTACTGCAGTCTTTAAAAATAGAAAGCTGTACCCTTTAAAAATTGGAAATACAGATAAAAATGAAAAATGTACTGCGATGGTGATTATCATATGATCTGTCGATGATGTAGTATGATCTGGTGATTGACACAGATTATTTTGAGCAGGGAAGGGAAGGTGGTGAAATGAAAAAGAGAATGATATGGATGAATGAATATAGAGAATTGAATGGGGGGAGAGAGAATAAGGTGCTCGCAATGAGTATGTGGGCGATCGGAAACTAAGCACGGTGAATCTGGCTGGCTCTATATAACCTTTAAAGTAGGAATAACACCTACTATAACAAAAAACTCTTTATCACCCACGCTCATCTCCCACGGGTATTTATAATTCCTCTTTGTTACAAGCTTGCTATTCAACAGCTAACTGCAATACATGGAAAAAGAGAAAACATATAGACGAAAGTGATTAAATGATCGATTGATAACCATTGTTATCATGAATATTTCAGGAATAAACAATTTACTGTGTTTTGATATTACATTAATGCTGTCATAATACGAGCTGATTAGAATAGTTTGAATTGGAGAAGCTTTCGTTATGCGGTAACAAAGTACAGTGTCTAAAGGTCTCTTCGCATTACGCTACACTACACTGAAATGCGTCTTCGGAAGATGTAGCAGTCCTATCTCCCAACATTGAAAACTACGCTACGCTGATGTGAACGAGATTTGAACGCTGATGTAGCCTTCAATGTTTGGAGATAGGACGGCTACGTCTTCCGAAGACGTATTTCAGCGTAGCGTAGCGTAATGCGAAGAGACCTTTGTAATTTGTTACTGAATAATGAAAGGTTCTTCTATTCAAACTAATCTACACTGAGTTGATGTGAACGTGATTTAAACGCTGATGTAGCTTTCGATGTTGAGAGATAGGACGGCTACGTCTTCCAAAGACGTATTTCAGCGTAGCGTAGCGTAATGCGAAGAGACCTTATAGGTGCGAACAGAACGAATAAATCGCGGTGAAGATCGATGCCACTAAACGGCTGAGCAATGATAAAAACATTTGGAGTCATTGACAAAAGTATAGAAGATCGATAGTCGATAGCGAGTTGGGAGAAAAATCTACACTTAGAGCTGACCGTTCTGTTCATACTCTTATTCAGGAGTGAGAGGACGCACCGTCACCCATAAAATTAAAAAAATGCTGGTTCCAACTCCTCCTCTCTTCTCCAATTCTACAAAAATTTCCTCTTCTCCCCTCTATACAAAACAAATTTGTGAGTAGTCATTTCAAACACTGCTGACATCCCCTCTTGTGTTCAAACCACATTTAATCTTGCCAATAATATTACAGAACCTCCTATTCTGACCTCAAACACAATGTTCTGTATAGTCATCATCGTTACTCATCGCTAATATGGCTCATTAAGCCGTTACATGGAGAATAAAAGAGAGGGAAAGTAAACAGAAGCAAGTTGACTTCTGGTTGAATATTTGGGAACTCTTGTGCGGTTGATGAAACTCTGACAATCTCAGCTTTTCATGAATGGGTTAACTGAACTTTTTGACAAAAATTTTCGAATGAATCTCAACTAATTGGAGATGAAAAGTTATAAATGAATGAGGAGATAGGTTGGAAGAAAGATACGGGAAAAGAGGGTAAAATATGTTTTATTATTTAATTTATATCATAAAATACAGTTATAATAGAGAGCAAGGAGGTTACGGAGGAGGAATAGAGGGAGGAAAATGAGGAGGAGAAGGAGGAGAGGAGGAGGAGGAGGAGGAGGGGAGAGGAGAGGGAGGAAACTCAGGAGATGGAGAACGAGGAAATTCAGCATAAGAGCGAAAGAGTGAGCAGGAGAAGTGAAATAAAGGTCATGATGATTGCGATGCATTAACCGACTCCAAAACTACAATTTACGGATCATATTTTGAGTGGATGTGCTCTAAATCAAGGCGACTGACACGCAACTTGACACATGGACTGTTGGCGTTTCACTACACTTTATTACAAAGTTCACTTTGGTACAGTTATGTCGTCATCGATCTGTAATGTAGTTTGAAACGAAATTTATGAACATCGCGTTTCAGAATTATCTTCAGAATGAATGTGAGAAGACACAAATTAAGATAGCTCAGTCGGCCGGTCCGGTTTCATTCAACACAACTCGACAATGTTATCCCAGCCAGATTTCCAGGATGGAGATTTAGTGGGTCTCGTCATTAAGAGTGAGGTGATAGCTAAATAGTCTCCACTCTTTCTTCTCCTTTTCTCTCCATATTCTTCCTCCTTTTCTTCTTCTCTTGCTGGCCAAGAAAGCGATCACTTGGATAGGGCATAAATAAACGCCCACAGAAGAAATCAGTGCACACTACTTGAGGTCTTTGATCCAAAAACTTGCCACCAGAACTTGCGCGCACCGCGCTCTCTCAAAAGTTATTATCTCTCTTCTTTATTATCATCATCTATCGCTCCATCTTTATCGCCAACTCTATCGTTGCCGTCTGCTTTATCTGTCATTCCCATCTTAATAACTCTTGAGTGATTCGAATTGGAAATGGAAATGGCTCTTGATTTGAAATCGAGCAGTATTCGGTCCACAACTCTGAGTAATGGTTGCTGCTTACAGAGCAAGCAATGGATTATTTTATGGAGTGACTGGGTTGTTGCCGAGGATCAACAGAGAGCCTTGCAAACTTTCCGATTGAGATATTCAACTCATGTTCACTCAACCTTCGAATAAGTATGGATTGGGATTTTCATCCTTGTGGAATATAATATTTTCATCCTTATCCAGTCTCATCTTCCTTTCTTGATATGTTACGAAACTCAGGTAGTTATTGGTCTAGGTATAGCCTGTAATAAACGATATAATATACTCTACTTGAGAATGTTGTCAACCAGAACTCCTGTTTGATCGGCAGGAATCAATCAAGGCTCTTCTATTTGCTGGCTGTTAATTTGATGATTCTTGTTGGTTCCCAAAGCGTGCTTAGCTAAGCACGTTCTTATAAATCGTTGATAGTTTATTTCCACTTGAGTGAGTGTCTATTGTAACTTATAAAACTGTGGAAAGAGTCTGACATAGCTATATTTCACGAATTTTGAATGAATGAAATCGTTTATATGTTGCAATGTAGTTGGCAAGAAAAAAGAAAACTGTGGAAAGAGTCTGACATAGCTATATTTCACGAATTTTGAATGAATGAAATCGTTTATATGTTGCAATGTAGTTGGCAAGAAAAAAGAGAGTATTCTAATACAGTCATAACACATTCCATTTTTTATGAAATAAGTATACAAACCTACAGTGACATGCACACGGTTACGAGCATCTTGTGAAAGAAAGAATAATGAACACCTCATAACCAATGATTCCATTCCAGATTCCAGTTGAGTGGATTAATCAAATACATGCTTGTTTAATCACTACCTTTTCATGATGCCGCATTAGTATAAGAGGAATGTAATTTATTCCGAGTAATTTTGCATGTGTGGGTACCACAAAGATCTGCACTGGCCCAGTCCCACATTCTACAATTGTAATGATCGATTGTTTTCTAGTTGCAGTTGTACTCAGTACAGCATGTCATTTGGCAACAATTCCTGCAGAATGACTCTCTGAAAATCTGAATGTATCTGTGTGGGTTGGTTTTGCTATTCGCGCGCTTGGAGTATTCTTTTTCTCCCTCCTGGTCCGGAAATTAATACCATAAACTGAATAAGTTCCATTATTTTAATAAGTTGTACATTTTCATGTGCTTGATTAGTCTATTTCAAAAATATTCAAGTGTCATTTAGTCTAATTTTCCAAATTTCAAAGTTGTCAATTTTATGTTAATTTGTTAGGTAGTAATTTCGAGGCAGTATTCTTATGTTTTCCTTAAGAAATGTCATTGTTTATAAGCTCTTTTCATACGGCAAATCTCTACTCAGATTGAAAACTACATAAATAATTTTCATTTTAAATATGATCTTCAAAAGTAACAGATGAGTTCAGATTTCCATTTTGTATTGCAATAAAACTAATCTTTGTGCTGGCGATCAACATTTCGGTTCTCCAAATATTTATGCGAATCCATTCTTTCTAAAGAATATACTTGAGTTGCGCCAGCTTCAATAGTATATATAATATTAATACGATAACCCAGCACTCGGGAACACATTTCGTGTGTGAATGCTGTCATATGTCAGGTAGGAATTCATAAGTCATCGCACATTGTCAGAGGGAGTGGCATATAGTGGAACGAGCAACAAATAAGATATAATGAATTGTTTCTTGGCCTGACTGAATTTATCATCTGAATTCAACTTGTCCCACCAATGTTGAATGCACGGTACATCAAAAATGATACCCGTTTCATTCAGAAATATTCTCTTCTGCCGCTGAGAATTGCCATGTAACGTACGACTTTCTTTGTTCATGTCACGAAAGTTATTCCTTTCCGGTTTTTGCCAATATAATGGAAATCACGATGCTGTAGGTATTAGATTTGTAGTAGTTCTCTTGAGACCATAAAACTTCAATTATGGTCTTGAAGTGGAAACGGATGAAGATACTAATGAGTTATTGCGAAGGCTGTAATACAATAATTCAACCCACGCCTTAGTTATTCCTTATAATTTCATGTGATGTGATTAAGTCTGGTGAAGAAAATCGTAAGCTGGAAAATGAAGAATTTAAGTAAAGCTTGTAAACATTTTTGATTGATTATTCCCTCGCTAGGTAGTCTTTGACTAAGACTCTTTGTTATGACCAATAACTTATTGAAAATAATATGTTGAAAGTGTAATAAAGATTTCGTGGAGTGGAATTTATTCTGAATAAATATTCAGTTATTTGACAAGGAGTTTGATAGTATAGTCAGTATAAGCAGACATCTCGATTTGTTCCAAGAACAAGGTATCATAAGGAACAACTATTTCAATTGGACCATCATCAACAACGTTATTATCACAGTCATTCTGGCTGGCTAAGTATGCAACTCAACGTAATAAACTTTACTACGGAATAAAATTGTAGCTTGTAAGCATTGGCTCATTTAGGACTACAGCCAAGTTGGCAACTAGATATCCTCGGTGTTTCATGTTTTTACTGCTGTTGCATAATATTGTTCTCTGAAGATACACTTTGACGATAGGTGTAGATTTAAACTATTATTTGAAGATAGTTACTGGATGATGTTATCAGAAAGAAATCTGGGTGAATGATACAAAAAATAAGGTAGGATTTTAAATGAAGATTTAATCGAAAAGGCCATAGAAAGAATTATGTCCCATGTTGGAATGCAGAATGTGATGGTTTACTGGCTGAATATAGAGTTTCACTAACTGATGAGCTTGCCAATAGCCTGATAAAGAATTTGGATGAAGGAAGACGCAATCGTTGGATGGAAGCCATGCAGAGTCTTGATTTCACTCACTCCAGCAGAAAATCATGGAGTTTACTCCAAAAGCTGAGTGGGAACACAAGATTCATAAAAAGAGCAGATGTGACTCCTGATCAAATAGCTGACATCTTCCAGGAAAATGGTGTTATAGATGTGCCCCCGAAGCTGAAAGCTCAAATGAAGCGGAAACTACAGAAGGAGCTGAAAAACTGCATGCAACAATTCTTTTTGGCTGAGTTGGTAAGTTCTGAAGAGATTATAGCTGCCATTAAACGATGAAAGGCAATAGAGCACCAGGAGTTGATGGAGTTCTGCCTGAGTTTATCAAGAATCTGGGTCCAAAAGCTATAATGTGGCTCTCAAAGTATTTTTCTGAAGTAATGGTTAGAGCTGAGCTCCCCAAATCCTGGGAACAAACAAAGGTCGTAGCAGTAATGAAGCCAGGAAAAGATCAAAGAGACCCAAAAAGCTATAGATCAATAGCCCTGTTGTCAGTTGTGTACAAACATTTTGAACGAGTCCTGCTGACAAGAGTCGAGAGCAGAATGGATGAATGTTTGCCAGAGGAGCAGGCTGGTTTCAGGGAGGGTAGGAGTTGTGAGAAACAAGTATTGGGGCTCACAACTTACATTGAGCATGGGTTTGAGAGGAACCTCAAATCAGGAGCCGTATTTCTGGGCCTTAGTGCAGCATATGACACAGTGTGGAGATCTGGTCTTCTTCTGAAGTTAGCAAGGATCCTGAAATGCAAGGCAACCGTCAATCTCTTTGGAGCTATATTGAGAGACCGTACATGCAGAGTGTCTCTTTATGGTAAACTTAGCACTATAAGAAGATTACAAAATGGTTTACCTCAAGGATCGATTTTTTCACCAATTTTGTTCAATGTTTACACTGCAGACCTGCCTGTTACTCAATCACGCAAGTTTATTCATGCCGATGAGATTGGGCTTGTTACTCAAGTACGAAATTTTTAACAGCTCCAAATTGTGTTGTGAAGAACTTAGAGATAATGGCAGAATACTTCCAGCAGTGGTTCTTGAAGCCAAACCCGTCCAAAACTGTCTCAACAATATTCCATCTCAGTAACCAGCATGCAAAAATGACAATTGATCTCAGGTTATGTGGCAAAAGAATATCTCATCAGGAAGCTCTCCGTTACCTAGGAGTCAGACTTGATAGATCCCTCACATATCGACAACATCTGCAGGGGTTGAGAGATAAACTGAAGACAAGGCTAAATATCATCAGCAAACTAGCGGGAACAACCTGGGGTTGTGACATGAATGCCCTTCGAACATCAAGTCTTGCACTTCTGTACAGTACAGGGGAGTACTGCTCTTCTGTCTGTGCTCGCAGCAGACATGTTGAGAAAATTGATACAGTTTTCAATGAAACTATGAGGAAGATTAGTGGGACTTTAAGATCAACAGAGACTGAATGGTTGCCTGTGCTTAGTAACATCATGCCTCCAGATCTCAGAAGGTTGAAGAAGAAGAACAAGCTCATTTCCCAGTTGCAACACATCCATGAGGTTCTCCCAGTCTCTAGAGATTTGGCTAACCCTCCACCAAGGCGCCTCAAGTCAAGAAGATACTTGAGACTCGCCGAGCAGGAGGAAATTAGAAGTGCGAGGGAGTTATGGAGACTGAGATGGTTGCAGGGAGAGGTCAGGAACAAAGGCCTTGTGGATGACCCTAATGACATTGTTCCTGGCACCCAGCTGAGATGTAGAGAGTGGTGTGGCCTTAACCGGTTCAGGACGCAGGTTGGAAGGTGTGCTGAGCTGATGACAGCATGGGGATACACCTCTGATCCTCTGTGCCAATGTGGACAAATTCAATGAATGAACCACCTAATATCTGGGTGTCCACAACACTCCTATCATGGAGGGCTGACACAAGTTCATGATGCTGGAGAAGAGGCATGTCAGTGGCTTCAGAACTTTCTAGATTCTTTTAGTATTTAACATATTAAGTGTAAAATTATGTTTCTTCTAACTTTGGCCTATGAATGCATTTCATAAATTCCATGCATTATACATTTCATACATCTTCCCAACTTATGGCAACCAGAAAAAAAAATGTTATCATTTTTTATTGACGTCCATTCACTTTGAATACCTTTATAATCGATTTTATCGAGTTCCTTGAACCTTGAAGATTAATATCGCACACTTGTCCTCTCGACACCACTGTTAATCTCAAGCAGTTGTTAAATGGCTCAATTTGTCCTCGCCATGCAATTTGCTATGCAGTAATGTGCGTGCAAGGCTTAAATGAGTTTGGAACGCATACTTCTAATTACTTCCAACAGTTCTGTGATATATATAAACGTGGATTGTGAATTGTGATATTGTGTTGTGAACTTCGAAATTCTTGAAAAGGCTACATTCATACTTCTATCCAATCCTTTATTGTTCAGGGAATTCTCTCAAAGTTTCAATGAATTATTTGTGTTAAACAAATCATTCAATTGGAAAGTTAATTCAGATATTATACTATACATTTTTTGAGCCATCTTATAATGATAACTCGCGCTTCGTGCTCGGCTGGGGGCTTCACCCCCTGCACCCCCAATAGGGTGGGTTAGCAGCCTCCGCGCTTCGCGCTCCGGCTGGGAGGCGGGCTTCGCCTGCCCAATCGTTTTTTTATGACCGTATAGTGGAGAGGTTCCATAGAATGTCAATATCTGTTGGTAATGAAACATGCAGCTCTTCTTGGTTACCTATGTCTCAGGGAGTACCGCAGGGTTCAATATTGGGTACCCTCTTATACCTGGTCTATGTTAATGACATCGAGAGTCACGTAAATTTCAAACTCCCAATTTTTGCAGACGACACTACAGCATTAATTTCCAGTAGGAACAGTGAATGTTTGATAAGAGAGGCTGAGAGGTGTCTTGCTGAATTAGATTCGTGGTTTGTTCAGAATAGTTTTAGTTTGAACTACAAGAAAACTAAAGTAATTTCCTTTAGTAGAGAGTATAAAAGTTTTGAAATCAACTTGAATATTCAGAGTAGAGTTGGAACTTCTGATTCCACGACATCCTTGCATCTGATTGGGGAGAGTGATTCAAAATGGAAGCTACATATTCCTCATGTCACTAGTAAATTGAATAGAGTTTTGTTTGCATTAAGAGTAATGGCTAGAGTAGGGAATGAGAAAACTGTTCTTTTGTCACGCTTTTTTTTCTATCAGTTATGAGATATGGAGGAATTTTTTGGGTAAAAAGTATAGAGAATAATGAAATATTCATACTGCAGAATAAAGCCATTAGGATAATTTATAAGATTAGGCTAATACAATGCATTCTTGCAGACCTTATTTTAAAGAAAAGAGATTGATGATGGCTCCTGCTATTTATTATTAGATTTAGCAATCTTCATTTTTAAAAATAAACGAATGTATGAGAATAACCAGGTGAGTCATCCCCATAATACAAGATTTAGAGGTTTAGTTTACCCACACCACAGATTTAGCCTGCTGGAGAGTGGCCCGTTTTATACGGGAATGAAAATATTTAATTCAATCCAATCTCACATAAGAGAAATTGATGGCTTAAAGGAGTTCCAAAAACACTCAGGGAATTCCTTATTGTATTGTGTCCATACAGGTTAGCATACTTCCTTGTTGGATAAAGTTTGATTGATGTATGATGTTATGTGGGATCTGTTGTGTCGAAATATGAGGTATGGTAGATATTAGATTAAACTTTGACGTGTCATATACTGCGGGATCGTTGCTCCCTAATGCAGTTTAATAATTGTGACGAACAAGAAAAGTAAAGTAAGTGTTGAGTAGAGGCCTCCGCGCTTCGCGCTCCGGCTGGGAGGCGGGCTTCGCCCGCACAATTGCCTTTTACGACTGTATGAGGGTGGGCAGGTCAATTAGGTTAGGGGCGTTGAGGATAGATCAAGTAGTTTTTAATCCATACACACAAGATGTACTATTACCTTCTCTTCCTCTGTAAAATAGTATTTTCCATTTCTATTTTTTGAATATATTATATATTAAAAAAAATATAAATAATATTAAAATGCATATATAAATAGCTTGCCAACACCTCCTGACGGCACTCAGCCAAGGAGAAAATGCTAACAATAAAAATGTATTAACATTTACTTGATTATTTTCAAAAATGTAATGAATTTCGTTCAATAAGATTTATTTATTAATAGAATGATAATTTTATTATTTATTATTTATTACCTTTATTAATTATTTTTAATAGAATGATAATTTTACATGATAAGTTCAAACATTTTTAAGTTCAAGTAAGGCATGACGTTAGGACGCTTATGTTCCTCTTTGGAGTATTAAATAGTGAAATTGATTCATCATATTTGCTCTCCAGAATGAATATACTGTATATATTTCACCAGTGACTCGGCGCTCTGAGTTTTCTTTTTCGGTTCCTCGATCAAGAACACTTAGAAATTACAACTCACCTCTTAATAGAATGCAAAGAAGTTATAACAGTTTGTCTGGGCACTTGGATGTCTTCTGGTTTTCTCGTGCTAAATTCCAGAAAGGCGTTATATCATAATTTTGTGTAAATCTGATCAACTAAGCTGATAAAGCTGATAAAGCTGATCAACTAAGTTTCAGGTGTATTAGTGTGGATAAGCATATGGTTTGGGACATCGCTCAGATATGAAAGTCATTTATTCTATTGATAGTGTATTCTTTGAATTTTTGTTTATTATTTGTTAAATTTTTCAATTTTCATTTTAGCAAAATAAGTTTTGACATTTTTGAATTCTTCATATTTTTTATTTTTACTTTTTTCCATGAGTATTTGAAATCATTGTATTTCTTGAGTTAGGTACTATTTTTGTTATCTATATTATTTTTTTATAAGAATTATATCTTCAATTGTATTATTTTTATCATTTGAGTTTGTAAGATTTTTATTGTAAAGGAGACATATTTGGAGAAACCTGTTGTCTCCATTGTGAATAAATAAATGATAATTTAATTTTTCTTTTGAGTTTTATTTGTGAATCTTAGTGTTATACTTCTTACAGATACTTCTTCTATACTTCATGCAGCATATCCTGATAGATATCTGTGCCGAAATTTTTTTTCAAAATTATAACTTCTTCAAGACAAAAATTTTATTAAAGTGCTGGATTAACGTTGTGATTCTCACGGTTTTGGAGTAGCTTCCTCTTTTGTTTTCCAATGTTTTCCTTGAGTACTTAGAATTGTTGCAGACGCTAAATCATAATAAAAAATCAGTTGAACATACATTCTA
>NC_052509.1:39167869-39170369 GCF_014356525.2 Nilaparvata lugens | reverse complement strand
GCCTTCCTAGACGTCCTCTTGCGATCCGCACTGGACCAGCACGCTGCGGCGGCCAGCACTCTGGACTTTCCTAAGTCCTACTGGCCGGGCACTAGCTGTCCTCCTGGGGTCCGGATCGTCCGCGGAGTTGCAAGAAAGGCTTTTCCTGGCCTTCCTAGACTCCTCTTGCGATCCCGCACTGGACCAGCACGCTGCGGCGGCCAGCACTCTAGACTTTCCTAAGTCCTACTGGCCGGGCACTAGCTGTCCTCCTGGGGTCCGGATCGTCCGCGGAGTTGCGGGAAAGGCTTTTCCTGGCCTTCCGGACGTCCTCTTGCGATCCCGCACTGGACCAGCACGCTGCGGCGGCCAGCACTCTGGACTTTCCTAAGTCTACTGGCCGGGCACTAGCTGTCCTCCTGGGGTCCGGATCGTCCGCGGAGTTGCGGGAAAGGCTTTTCCTGGCCTTCCTAGACGTCCTCTTGCGATCCCGCACTGGACCAGCACGCTGCGGCGGCCAGCACTCTGGACTTTCCTAAGTCCTACTGGCCGGGCACTAGCTGTCCTCCTGGGGTCCGGATCGTCCGCGGAGTTGCAAGAAAGGCTTTTCCTGGCCTTCCTAGACGTCCTCTTGCGATCCCGCACTGGACCAGCACGCTGCGGCGGCCAGCACTCTAGACTTTCCTAAGTCCTACTGGCCGGGCACTAGCTGTCCTCCTGGGGTCCGGATCGTCCGCGGAGTTGCGGGAAAGGCTTTTCTGGCCTTCCTAGACGTCCTCTTGCGATCCCGCACTGGACCAGCACGCTGCGGCGGCCAGCACTCTGGACTTTCCTAAGTCCTACTGGCCGGGCACTAGCTGTCCTCCTGGGGTCCGGATCGGCCGCGGAGTTGCGGGAAAGGCTTTTCCTGGCCTTCCCGGACGTCCTCTTGCGATCCCGCACTGGACTAGTGCGCTGCGGCGGCCAGCACTCTGGACTTCCTAAGTCCTACTGGCCGGGCACTAGCTGTCCTCCTGGGGTCCGGATCGTCCGCGGAGTTGCGGGAAAGGCTTTTCCTGGCCTTCCTAGACGTCCTCTTGCGATCCCGCACTGGACCAGCACGCTGCGGCGGCCAGCACTCTGGACTTTCCTAAGTCCTACTGGCCGGGCACTAGCTGTCCTCCTGGGGTCCGGATCGGCCGCGGAGTTGCGGGAAAGGCTTTTCCTGGCCTTCCCGGACGTCCTCTTGCGATCCCGCACTGGACTAGTGCGCTGCGGCGGCCAGCACTCTGGACTTTCCTAAGTCCTACTGGCCGGGCACCAGCTGTCCTCCTGGGGTCCGGATCGGCCGCGGAGTTGCGGGAAAGGCTTTTCTGGCCTTCCCAGACGTCCTTTCTCGCCTCGATGTCCCACTGGTGGCCTACCAATGGGGAGTCAGGTTTCAACCAAACCTGACGTGTTGTCGTTGGTCGAAACTGGCAACCCGTCGTCCAAACAGGTTAAATGTCGTTCAACACTCGCCCAAACGAGTGTAGAGCAGTGGAGGTCACTGTGTGAGAGGCTAATCGACTTAACCTCGACACAACTCCCGGTCGCTGAAGGAATCGGAGTTCACTTAGTACTGGTGTACTGTGACGTTGCTAGCTGCTCGCTGCTTCCTTCTCACCTCTCTCGACCGCTCGACTTGGCTCTCCGAACTCGACTCCCTCTTGCTGGCCTTTCTCGAGCCTCCCTCAGTGACCGAGAGGGAGGGGAGAGAGGATGCGCAGCAACGCTGAGCGGTAGGCCAGTGGCTGGCTTGAACGTTGACCCCTCAGATTCTATGAAAGATAGCCGAGCGTCGAATAAATGAGCCCTAAATTCAATGCCTTTCTCTAGTTACGATATACATCGTGACACACTGTTCCTACTAAGGGAAGGGGGGGGGAAAAGAGGAGGGGGAGGAGAGGGGGGGGTGAGGATGGAAGGGGTAAACGGCAGACAGAAGGTCCCAAATGCCTGAGTACATTCTGCCGCCTCTCCGCCGGTCAACGCAGACCGAACATAAACTGGGCGCCAGGTTGGTTCCTCGCCAACCGGTGGTGATGCGTCGGCACCATCCGAAGAAATGAGCAAGCTACCCGGCCAGATCCTAGGCCTAGCTTCAGAGAAGATCTTGAAGATCTGCGCCGTGCTTTCGCACTGCGTTGAGACGCCGTGTTCGCACACTGCAAGAGACCGCCGTGTTTGCACACTGCAAGAGGCCGCCGTGCTTCGCACTGCGATGGGGACGCCGTGCTTTCGCACTGCAAGAAACGCCGTGCTTTCGCACTGCAAAGGACCGCCGTGCTTCCGCACTGCAATGGGGACGCCGTGTTTGCACACTGCAAGAGGCCGCCGTGCTTCCGCACTGCGTGTGCCGGGCTTTCGCCTGCATGGCCGTGTTTTCACACTGCCTTGCTTCGCCGTGCTTGCGCACTGCATGTGCCGGGCTTTCGCCTGCATGGCCGTGTTTTCACACTGCCTTGCTTCCAGCATCAGACAGCTTGATGAATCTCTAACA
>NC_052509.1:39092150-39167769 GCF_014356525.2 Nilaparvata lugens | reverse complement strand
GTTCAAGGTAGAGGAAGCCTAACCTCCAACACTTGCATACCATTACGGAAAAGTAATTAATCATTGTAAAACTTCTATTTCTATATTAACAGAAGTTGCAGAGCACTATTCTGTAATGAGATCAAGCTCATAAATCTCACTTTTTAACATCTTAAATATCTTAAATTGATCTGAAAAACTTTGAAGACCACGTGGAAAAATCACAATTTTCAAACACTTTATTTCTAAAAATACAGAAATTCTTACAAAACAAATTACCACACATGAAAGAAGGAATTTTGATGTACATTACCTGTAAATTTCAAATTCCTAAGCTCCAAAAAAGTGTATTGTAGTTTTTTGTGTTCGAGACATGTTGAGTGGAGCTTGACTCAAGCAGCCTGCACATCCTTTTGTTTAAATAAAATAAGAATCTACTCTCTGTTAGTTTCTGTGGGAATAGTTTAATCTAACTTAAAATTTGAAATAGTGAACTGAATATTGTGATGGAGATTCAAAACTTAAAATGTTTATGAACTCCAAAAGTTAGTCAAAATGGCGGCACACTATAATACCTGTGGAGACGTCAGCTCGAGACAGTCAGCAGCCAAATTCTGAATCTCCAGACCATTCATGTTATAAGTGTTTTCTGTGTGCCAATGTAGTCAATATCCGGTGAGTCGCCTCAAAGTTATCTCAAAGTCATTTCAAAGTATTCTCAAGTTTATTCAATTTTACATCGAATTTATTATATCTAAACCATTCATGAACTTTTAAAAATTTCTTTAATGTAACTCTTTTTAACAATTCAGTTCGAGAGCGATTATAAATTTTTCTATACAGATTTAATTCTGAATCATTATAATTTTGAATTCATTCAGTTTACTCAGAAACTTTTGCAATATTTAAACTACCTACGAAGACAAGTGAATATATAAGATGAGCTGTATAATTTGTGCTGATAGATCACACATTGTTGAATTAATAATACGTTAATCAATTTTCTTTTTGTCAATAGCCCAAATAATTTTTGAATTCACTCTATGTAGCTCACAGTTTATATTTAAATTTTCAAGTTATTATAGACCGGATTAGGAGTGCTTGTTAATTGTTGAATAACTGTTGCCCTGTCATAAATCGCACTGAAGCTGCCCGAAAAACTTTGCAGTGTGCTTGGGCTGAGAAGCGAGACGGACAACGGACAACGAGCGCATCAAACAACGGTGAAGAGGACCGCTGCGTGCTGAACCACGGACGGAGCCTACACGGGGACCAGGACGACGCTGCATGACTGGACCAACTCCGCCGCTGAGGGCATCACCGACAACCACGGCCAAAAGACGACCTCCATGCTGAACCCGATCGCTCAAATAAACCAGGTCATATTGATAAAATATCCATAGTAAATTGAGAAATTCATAAGAACACCCTTGGAAAGAACATTCAATTAATTTCATAAAGGCTTGAAAGTGCAATAAATTATCAAACTTATTCAAAACATCCACACCCTGATTATAAAATTGAATTAAAACGTTGAGCAGAATCTCTAAAAGGAATTTTTTATTTCATAGATTATAAGTGACTCTATGAGAGGCTATCTTCTTGGCTCGAAAATTCTTCATCTATGACCTACAAACGTGGGCCATTTCTGACACAGTCAAAGGGGTTGTTGACTCTTCTGTATCCATGTCAGTCAATGGTGACATTAATTCTTTCCTCACCACCTTCCTGTTTGTTGGGAGTGCTGAGCTAGATTCTGACTCATCATGAGATGGTTTTTGTTCCATCCTAATTTCCACAACTTTCTCGGAGTTCGAAGTCTTTGCTCTGGTGGTTGGAGCATGAATTGCGGCCTGTCGTTCAGAGTCAGTCATCTCATCACAGTGATGAACTGTGTTGTCCCAAGATGCTTGTTCTGGAATATATGACAATTCCGCCCTGGTATTAATCAAGTCATTGAGTTTGACTCCATTCCAAACAACCTGCTTGAACATCCTTCTGTTGTGACTTTTGTTGTCCTGAGATTTGGAATCTATGGCCAATATTGTTGGGACTGTTGTTGTCCTATTCCCCAATAAGAATGATCGCGACTTAATTTGCTGACTTGGAGGATCCAATTGGGGAGGATCCCACTCCACCTCTCTCGTGAATGTGTGAATATTCACTCCATTTTCACGCATAAATTCCATGCCTAATAGCAACTCTTGTTCAAGTCCTTCCATTATAGACGCCACTAGTGGAACTGTGATTTGTTCTATAGTTACATTAGTTGTCAGCTTCCCATTTAATGGGGTAGATCGTCCATCAGCTAATATCGCGTGGTGATGAGTTGGTATCTTCCTTATCATCCCTATTTTTTGGAGAACTTCATAAAGCTCATTACTCATATAATTAGCTTCAGCGCCAGTATCTAGCAATGCCCGACACTTTTTACCACCGATTGTAACAGTAATGAACAGTCTGTTGTCCCTTGATGACTCTTCAATCACAGGAATCCTGTGTGCTGTTTGCATCACTGCTGTTTTATTTGGAGTTTTATTCTCCTTCTGCATATCACAGACACATTTCAGTGCTCTCTTTCCACGCCTTTTACATGGTGGGATATCGGGACAGTGTGATCTCCAGTGCCCCGGTCTCTTGTATTGCCCACACATGGGTTCAGACTCACTAAGAGATGGTCTGTTACTAGTAGGGGTTATAACTGTCTCAACCTTGAGCCTTGTAATCTTTTTCGTGTCCTCAGTCATGTGAACTCTCGAATTCTGTCTATTCTGTTTCTCCTCTGCTTTGATTTGTTTATACTCCCTCGCGAATTTTTCCAATTTGTTGATACTATGAACATCTGATTGCCGAATATACAATTTGTACCGTGGGAGGAGATTCTTATACACTATCTGTAATTTATTTTCGTCTGTGAAACCTCCTCGATGCCTCATGAGTGTCAGTACATCTTTGAGAAATTCATCAAACAACTCACCTTCCTTTTGCTTCCTCATCTGGATTACATTCTCGAGGTCCTCCTCATAGGTAAGTGGATAGTAACGTGATCTGAAATCTGTCACAAAATTGTCCCACAATTTCCACTGGTCACGACGATTACGCATCCATAAGGTAGCTTTACCATCTAGTAATTCAGGAAGTGCGACTAGTAGTTGGTTGCCAGTAAGCCCATAGGCCTGTTGTAGCTCGTCCAGCCTTTCTAGGAAGCTGGGAGCATCTGATTGGCCATCAAAAGACAGTCCCCAGCTTCTTACTTTGTCAAATACCGCCCCCGGGTCCATGAGGGGTTTTGTGTGAATATTGGTTCTGAACTCAGCTTGGGCACCTGTCACTGATTGGTTCTTACTTTGTTGCCTCGTGCCCCAAGTGCGGGTGCCAATCTATTACGTACACCCTGAGTACCTTCAGAGGTGGGTGATTGATACCCAGGTGTTGCTCCTGGATGACTTAGCTCAGTCGTAATGTGGGCGGGGAAAGGAGGCAAGTCAAAGTTCCTCTTCTTTCTTCTTTGTGCCTCAGCTGGCGTGGACAGCAATTTTGTATTGGCCTTATGGCCTCGGTTCCGTTCCAGTGTAGTAGGAAGAGGAAGGATAGACAGGAGGGACGGCAGCCAATGGGCCACTGTGCCTGGAGAGGATAGAAGGATAGGGACGGCAGCCAACGGGCCGCTGTGCCCTGGGAGGATGGAAGGATAGGGACGGCAGCCAACGGGCCGCTGTGCCCTGGGAGGATGGAAGGTTAGGGACGGCAGCCAATGGGCCGCTGTGCCCTGGGAGGGTGAGAGGATAGGGACGGCAGCCAACGGGCCGCTGTGCCCTGGGAGGATGGAAGGTTAGGGACGTATGGCAGCCAATGGGCCGCTGTACAAGGACAGGAGGTCAGGGACGTACGGCAGCCAATGGGCCGCTGTACAGGAGAGGAAGGTTGGGAGCAGAATGCTGTGGTCTGGGGCTCGTCCGGCGTTTATATACTCTCCCAAAGTAGAGGGGATGGAGTTTCACCGCCGCCAGAGGTGGTAAGAATTGTCTCGATGCGCAGAAGATGGTGCGCCATCAGTACCCTCCTTATCTCCATGGTCAGCTAGCTTGCTGATAGCCGAGCGTCTTTTAATAATATTAATAATTATTTTCTCGTCACAATTTTACTTTGTGACAAACTATTTCTATTCTAATTCATTGTCGGTTATGATTGTGACTAGTGTAGGTGAAACAATCCACAAAATGAAAATTCTAAATGAATAATTTGGCCTATTATAATTACACATTCATAACATTTAAATAAACATTCCACATATGGATATAAGCTACTCAGTAGGCTACTGGGATTCAAGAAATTGCATGATTCACAGTGCCTCCCAACTCTAAATTCCTGGGTGGTCCTCGACATTGCTGGTAGGTGAGGGAGTACATAGAAACATTTTTTTGGGAGCCCCTGGTCTACATTGCGCTTTCACTATTTGTGCTTATTTAAGAAAATAGAGATTCCGGAACTGCTATACCATGAGCTTCCTGATTGTGATAGAGTACCATACTCCATTTTATGTTGCATTGTTGAGAAACTTTCAGCTACCAAAATTAGATTATTTGATAATATGAGCTGGAAGGACTCACTGCTCACACAACTCTGATTTCTAATTCTTTATTTTCTCCAAGATAGATCATTCTGGAATGCCTTGACTCTTTGAGTAATAGCCTGCGCGGTCACCCTCCCTATCTGAGAACTAGTGACTATGATTTGTTTTTGAGCGTTGTATGATTACCAAATTACTATCTTTTCTCCGGAACAAGGTCTTTTCACACAAAGTGAGCATGCCGTACACAAGTGAAATATTCAATCTAAGGTTCACAAGACAATTTTTCCAAGGATATTGACAGACACAGAAGGAAATGGCAATATGGAGAGAGACAAAGAAACAAATTTAATTTCATCATAGGCTATCCTGGTCTTGAGATACAATGTTAGGTTACCAACTTTATACTTTTCTGTGAATCAGTAAGTGAATTCTCAGTGAAGCCTGTTCGAGAATATGAACTTACTGACGTGCTATATTCTTGAATCTTTACAAACCTCCCATTCCCATCATTCTAGCAATAGACAAAATCCAATGCGGGAAATTATCAGGAAATTGTGTTTTCAAGAATCATGTCTCAGTCACCATTGATTGTGATGAACCTAGTTTGGCGTTGAATTGTAGATAGAGGATTTTGTGCTCTTGGAAACGTTTCAGGATTTTTTCACTATGAACGGTTTTTGAGTTACATGGAAAAATAACAGGTATTTTTCAAAACTGTGAGGTTAGTGGAGGGTATATTTTTTGTGAAGAATCATTTACAGACTACTTTTACCAAATAACTAAAAGATCAGTACTTCAATACATTCTGCAAACATGTACCCTTGCTTCCTTCTCATGTGAATGAACAGAAAAATGAACTATGAATTTGTTAAGCTGTGAATCTATGAGTCTAAACGGAACAGGAAATAAGCTCCTGAATCATGAATTCACAATAAATGCCATGGCAAAACCAGTACCTCGAACAGTGGAGGAGACGATGGAGATTTGCAGGGATATGAGAGTACCCCACATTGTATGCTCAATCCATAAATCAGTTTTGTGTGAGTGTGTATCAGCGATCATAGCACAACGTGGTGGCTATTTTGGAAACTAGAGTGAATTCCAATTAGGTAGAGTACTAACAAAATGGGGAGATCTTTTTTTAATACATTTTAACATGGTTTTAAGCATGTAGAAGTGATTTTCACTGAAATTGAGCATTGACAATACGGGGTCTCCCCGTAGTGTATACACCTCCCCATAATGTGCTATTATACTTGATTGTCTCCCCGTATTATACCTTGTTCCAACACACACACACTCACACTCACACTCACACTCACACACACACATATACAAACACACATACATATACACACTGTTACATATAAAAATTAGATAAGCAAGCAAAATGGCTAATTGAAAGAGTTTTATGGGTCTGGAGCAAAACAGCTTTTCTATTATCGCCAAGTGAAATAGCAACAAGTGAAAGATTAGATAATAACGGGTACCATGGCTAAAATTAGAACAGCCAAATAGAAAGAATTTTATTTGCCATTTATTATATTATATAAAGTATTGGAAATTTTGATGTTAGGCTTAAATACCTACTGATCGGAAACCTAATAATTGATCAAATCGTATAATGTGAAATCTAGCCAGACACCTTGGCAAAAAATTTGTTGTGAACAAATAGTATTCAACTAGAGGATTTGGAAAGCACATGGCTACTAGTTATAGAGGGAAAAACAACTTATAACATTAAAAATATTTATTATCTGTAATGAGCATGAACAAATACACCAAAATAAATAAATAAAATATTAAGGAAGTAGGATAGTCATAGGTGCATGGATACATTAGTGAATTTGCATGAACCAATCAAATTACAGTAATAGAGAGCCGATTCAAATGTATATATAAATATTTTTATAAATGATAAGAATTTATAAATTATCACTACTCAGTTTATGTTTCAGATATGGTCCGAGTAATTATAAAATATTATACCTAAGATATAGGTAATAATTTAGCAGATTGGCACGAACTATTTGATCCTTTTAATGGCATAGTAGTGAAATATTTAAATATATGCAAATTTGGAAGTAGGATTGTAGAAAATAAGGGTAGAACAGAGCCCACTTGCCTGCCAGACGCCACCATGGAATGACACTAAATTTTATAGAGCACAAGTCCCTTTGTTAAACTGCACTTTTGGAAGACTTAAATATAAATTCATTAATTAATTTTTTATAAGACTCAGTGATGCTGTATTGAAGCATAAGTCATTAGATATTTATTTATTCCCTTGGAGAGAACGACTTTGGCCACCAAAAATCCAGGATGACCAGGAAATTTGGATTGCCACCATCATCTTGTAAAATTTCAGCACATGAGTGATAAATTATCGAAATATATGAAGTTAGGGCACCCTCAGTGCTTTGAGTGAAACCAAAATATAAAAAGCTAGCTCGTCGAAAAGGTTATAAATATTAAAAATTATTATAAAACTTGCACAAGTATTAGAAGGTACAAGAAACATATATTACTAGTTAAATGAATTATATCAAAAGAATTCTGTTCCCTGATCTGATTGAAACAACTTAACTCCCTTATTTTTAGAAATAATTGGTTCGAGTGCATCAAATACAGATTGACTTGACTTGTCTTTTAATGGTACACAATATGCAAATTTTGAAAAACAATTAATAACAGCTAAGATATACCTATAACCTTTATTAAAACATGATAAACTGCTCATCTCAATGAGATCGGCTTGAAGCAAGTCTTTTTCACTTTTCAACTCATATTTGCAAGTGGGATAGTTGACACCCGGTACACTATGAAGTTCCAACGCTATCTTAGATCTAATAGTATTCATATTTACAACACAAAATCAAAATTAGTGGTGATGGGTGATCGTCACAGGACATACTGAGCAATCAGTTCAGAGCGTTGTTGGCACTCTATAATGTCCAAAAGGTAAAGTGTCCACACCGTTCTCAGCCATATATCTCTTACCGTCATGAGGACTCAAACAGATTTTTGCACACTCAATCTGATACATGGTTTGATTATAGGACCTCATCATATTAAATTTTTCAATGTGTTCACTACGTTCAATCAAGGATTTCTTATATAAATTAAAATTAAGTTTTCTACATTTCACTCCGGTCTGTACACCCTTTGCTACACATTTATTTACAGATTCTTCATTCTCATTACATACTAAATACAAGTAAAGTTTTGATCGAAGCCCTACAGATTTATGGACGGGTTTTGAGGCTGTCTCATCCTTGATCTTTCCTACAACTTCATTTCTCTCCATGGAAAAGCATGGGTGGTAAGGAGGGTAATTACTAGTGTCGAAAAGGTTCAAATTTTCTTTAATCAACTGATACACGTCTTCCACTTTTACATTTAAATGAAAACTATCGGTATCGGTCATACAGAGTTCTACGCGATCCCACGGTATAATTTTTTGTAATTTGCAATAGAAAAAATCGTACATATGGAATTCACTCAACTCCAGTACTGAAAACCCGGAATAGACAGGCTTGTTCATTTTTAGTTCCAACTTACAAGAGAAAACCGCGATCACGTTCGGACTAATTATTTGCCAGCGTTTGCATAACGTATTTGAAATGTACTTATCTAACCATTTTTCATCTGTGATAATTTTAACATTGATATGCTTGCAAACAGATTGAATAGTCTTGCCAAAAATCAAATTACAACAGGCCTTAAAGGAGGATATTTCAAATTTATTTTTTGCGTTCTGCCTATTCTGGATATTGAAGTCGATGTAGCTTTTCAGCCAGGGAGATTGGGAAAAGCTAATGACGCGATCTACTTTTGTTAATTGCAATCCGAGCTGAAGGTAGAGCTTTAAATTGAGGTAATGGACAATGTACTTTTCACGGTCAAAAAGTGTGTTCATGAGCTTTTTGGTTCCAGTTTGACCGTTCTCATTTGTTTGATAGTTTGACAGCAATTCGTGCGGGGGTGTTTGGTGGAGAGGCGCGAGTGGGAAGCTGGCATGCTTATCATGTAACTCTTTCGGATACTTGAGATCACATTCTATTATATATCCAATTTCTGAATTGCTGTCCAATTTCGCGAAATCAAGCTTGGAAATTTCTTCCTCTGAGAGGAATTTGAAATTTCCAACAGGTAAGTTTCGGCTCATGGCTTCCGAGTATAAACTGTTTGCAACGATATAAAGGAGATAATTACTCGGTTTTGAAGGGTCGTATGTCTCAGGTAGATGTTTGTTATTCGCCTCACAATAACGTTTACTGATAAATGACACCACGCCCCTCATCCCTGCCTCAAACATGAGATGCATGTCAGGATGAGTAATCAACTCTAGTTCAACTTTAGTGTGTTTTAACATACAATTCCAGGTAAAGTGCGCGAGGGAAACAAAATGAGTGACATCAAGGCCGTATGAGCTAAAAAGCGTAGACCTCATAGATTCAAAAACTTCCGCTAATAGCATCATGTCCAAACATAAATAGAAATTGTGATATTCACCGAGCAATTTCAGCTTGAATGTCGAGAACACTCTTTGCGCATGCTCATATTCTTCGTGAGACAGAGGTGTATCAGTTAAATCATTCTGAAAACATTCAATGGGAGGAAGCGATGTTTCCGTGAATTTTTCGGGACAACTCATGTATGAGTAAGGATATATTCCTTTTTTCAACAAGAGTTGTCTGTGTTCGCGCGGCGGGTGATGAAACACTGAAAATAAACGTTCAAACTTCTTTTCCTTGTTTGTACTTTCCACCAAATTACGCACCAATACTTCCAAGGATTCGTTCATAAACTTGTAGGAATCTAAAAATTTAATTTTGCCTACTGAAAGTGTCAAAAATCTCTCTGACATATTTGCGATGCAGGAAATTCCTTTTTTGCATTTACTGAGTGCTTTCAGAATGAAATGTGAATCAAACCCGGAGAAATTGTGAAAATAACACAAAATGTTCTCTGGAGTACAAGCTGATAAATTACAAGAAACGTGTGCCGCACATAGGTAATTTCTGGTTTCATGCGCGTGGTGACGACATTTAATATCGGTGTCTAAGAACGGTTCAGCACAAAACCCGCAGTTAACCGAATTTTGAAATTCACGCTCTTGACTTTCGGATAAATGTTGCATCGGAATTTCACATTTCATATCCTCATACAAAATGTCGCCGAGATCTGTAATTTCCTGAAGGAATTTCACATTATTTTTTCATCTAAACTACTCGATCTATGAAGTACAGGTCCTTAAGCGATTTCCCCGTTCACATCTATAACAACAAAACAATACCCGCAGGGAATATGTCGCGCTGTTTTCTTTGTATAGCTATGAGTGATTTCATCCGAATTGGATTCATCATCATCATCATTATTATCAATATTAACAATGTAAGTTTCTAAATCTGCATAAATGGTGTACTTTTTCTTCAACGTCGCGCCTAGTTTCTTGAATTTAATTGTCTCTCCACGTTTAGGATATGAAACACGCTGCGATTCAAACTTGGAACAAAGCTGTTCATGTTTCATCAAATTTTCTTTGGCATCACAATTTTTAGATTTGTTCGATGTAAATCTATGGAAACAGAAATTGCAAATGTGTACTTGACCCTTGTGTTTTGAAAGGTGAGAGAAAAGACACGATAATCCGTTTTTCCCGTTCGCAGTATTAATTAAACAGAAATGAGTTTTTCCTGCATCGGCTTTCAGCATTAAAAGGTTAATTTGGTGCTTACGAGTGCGGAAAATGCTCGTGCGGTAGGGGAAAAATTTTTGTTGTCATATGCGATGACGTGAATTGCAATATCTGGATTCAGTATTTCAAATTTCTTAATATCGCGTGTCGTCACCGGAAAATTTACACCTCGCGTTTCAAGTGTGTGAGCAAACTTGCTCAAATACTTTACAGTCAAGTTTGAGTTCCTTGGTTTCTGATGGAAATACGCGAGGACTGACCATAAAAAGCATTTTTCGTCAGACAGATTTTTTACATTTATAATACATTTTTTTTTTAAGAAACAGCGGTGTTTGAATGAAACTGGATGTGAATATTGGATTAAATTTGATCATGTTCACATCCAGTGACTCAATTTTCTTCAAAACCCAACCACTGCCATGTCGAACAAAGTTGTCAAAAGATGATAGGATTTTTCTCATGGCCAACATGAAATGATCGTTAAAATCTTCATAATTCTCAAGCACGTTTAGCGCTATGTTGGAGTAACTATGAAGATTTATTAGAGATGAGACAGTCTCGCTAACCTCATCATCCATCACCACTAATTTATACAACAAAACATTCAACACGATGAACCATTTCACATTGGCATCATGGCGCGCTGTGTGCTCCCTAATTATACCGAAAACGCTCCGTTTCGATCTCTCGAGCACATTTTCGATGCTAATTTCCTTGGGATCGTCGATGGTTATGTGATGACGGATGGGGCGGAATTCACACCATGTAGTCTTCGTTCCCTCGGCATGATGGTGATGTTGGATTCTGAAAAATGAGAGAATAATGATCAGGATGACATAGAATTAGAGTGATAGAGTACAACTGCATGTTTTTAAATCAGTTGTGAATTGGCATTGGTAGAAGAAGGCTGTGTGAAAATGATATCTCAAGATCACATAATGTTACATGAAAGATTAAGATTATTATCTTTTGATAAAAGATGGACGAAATCTTCTCCACATTTGTCCAAGGAAAACATGGCGAAAGAGGGATTTATATTCGCATGTGTGCCAGACATTGTGCGATGTGTATTTTGTTCAATTTGTTTGGGAAAATGGGAAGAAAGTGACATACCAGCAATAGAACATGCAAGGTACAGTCCAAACTGTGCATTGAGAAGGAAAGATAATATAACAATTGAAGAGGAGAATTTTGATAATAATATTCTACGTCAATATGAAGAAAGATATTTAACTTTTAATCGTGTAGAAGATTCATCCGTTCAAGGAGAGTATTTTGAAAAGCATCATCTACATTGTGACTATTGTAAACCATTATCTGATAAAGCAGAGTATTTTGCAAGAAATGGTTATTTCTCATATAAAAATCACTATCTGCAATGTGTCTATTGCAAATATATTATCAAAAGTCCATTTGAAAAAGTAATACATTTACCATTTTGTTTATATGAAGAGTGCGAGAAAGAAGTGCGAGGAGAGGATTATCCAGATATACCACATCGTAAAGATGAGCTAAAATTGCATGCATGCAGTATACTCTAGAAGGTTTTTGTCCTTCGAGGACAAAAATCCTTCCCTCTGAGGACAAAAATTGTCCTCCGAGGACAAAAATCCTCCCCTCCGAGGACAAAAATTGTCCTCCGAGGACAAATATTGTCTTCGGAGGACAAAAATCCTCTCCTCCGAGGACAAAAACTGTCCTCCGATGACAAAAATCCTCCCCTCCGAGGACAAAAACTGTCCTCCAATGACAAAAATTGTCCTCCGAAGACAATTTTCCTCTCCTCCTCAGAGGATAAAATCAAAGTAAAAATGTACTCACATGTGTTGGTTGATGCTGCGTGAATGACAGGTATCTCCTCGACTGTAGATGCTCAGGTATAGATAGCGGCTATGCTTCCTTTTCAGATTGCTCATTAACCTCTCAGGTATGTTGCCTCGATGAGAGCTCAACTGCTTATGAGGTTGGAAGCCGAGTTGAGAGGTGAGAAAATGCTGTGAAAACAATGAAATATTTAATAACTGATAATATTAGAAATCAATAAGCATCACGAGAGGCGGGATGGTATTCAAAATATAGAATGTTTGAGTGAGCCCTATGCTTTGACGTTGAGGAGAATTCACCTTCTAGCAGGTGTGGCTGTCACTCGCCAGACACTACCCCATGCTGAGTTCTAGAGGAGATTTTTTTTTTCGTCTTCCAACACGTGTCGCTCACGCGAGGATGCTATTCGAAAATATAGAATGTTTGAGTGAATGTAACAGTTTTTTATGATAGGAGAGAATACTTACAAATCTGAATGATGTTGATAACGATGTGGGAGCATGTGTTGTTCCGTGGCTAGGGGAGAAATTTGAATTTTTTTCGCCTTGTACCACGCCTCGCTCTCACTCGCACAAGCCTGGAACAGAGAGAGAAATGCATGGTATATAAACAGAAGTAATGAGAGGGAAATTGTCATTTACATCAGAGTCAGATTTGAGTGTACTTTGCACATTGTACGAGATGAGTTCTTCATCATCTTCTCCATCGTTCATCCTCCCAGATAGCCCACCAGCCCACCAACGTGTGCTCAACTACTGGCAACAGAAAGCTGCCCTCGCTGCCGACTCGTCCCCTGCTGCAACCGCCCCTGCACCGCTCACCGTGGAACCACCATCGCTGGGCGGCGAGATCGTGCTGGGAGACAGTCCTCTTCAATGGCTGGCGCCAGCTGCTACCTGGACACTGCTGCGAGCGGTGCTAACTACTCTATCGAACAAGACCAAGCAGAAGCAGGGGAAGAGGAGGTTGATGTTTGAGGAGGCTGAAGTTAGCGGGGAAGAGGACGAGGAGACAATCTACTCACAAACAAAGGTTAGTTTCAACAAATATTATTAACTTGTAGGTGTACAGATTTTTTAACAATCGATCATGGAAAAAATCTGTACACATACAAGCCTTTGATTATTATTATTCAATAGAAAGGAATATTATTTGAACTGATTAGAAATTGAATTATTGTTTAAAGTAATCAATCATGCATCAATTATTTGTTAGCAATGAAATATTATTTGAACCAATTAGAAATTGAATTATTGTATAAAGTAATCGATCATGTATCAATTATTTGATAGCAAGAAAATATTATTTGAACTGATTAGAAATTGAATTATTGTTTAAAGTAATCGATCATACATCAATTATTCGATAGCAAGGAAATATTATTTGAACTGATTAGAGATATTATTGTTTAAAGTAATCGATCATGCATCAATTATTCGATAGCAAGGAAATATTATTTGAACTGATTAGAAATTGAATTAGTGTTTAAAGTAATCGATCATGCATCAATTATTTGTTAGCAAGGAAATATTATTTGAACTGATTAGAGATATTATTGTTTAAAGTATTCAATCATGCATCAATTATTCAATAGCAAGGAAATATTATTTGAACTGATTAGAGATATTATTGTTTAAAGTGATCGATCATGCATCAATTATTCGATAGCAAGGAAATATTATTTGAACTGATTAGAAATTGAATTAGTGTTTAAAGTCGATCATGCATCAATTATTTGTTAGCAAGGAAATATTATTTGAACTGATTAGAGATATTATTGTTTAAAGTATTCAATCATGCATCAATTATTCGATAGCAAGGAAATATTATTTGAACTGATTAGAAATTGAATTATTGTTTAAAGTAATCGATCATGCATCAATTATTTGATAGCAAGGAAATATTATTTCAATAACTGATATTACTCACTTTATGTAGAGAATGTCTTGTCAATCTGATGATGTCAAGTTGAGATTATGACAATAATCTGTTGATAATCTGATGTAGAGATTGTGTAGTGAATCTATTGATCAAGTTCTCTAGTATGATGATAATCTGAAACAAATAAGACACTAATTAAATATTTTTCAACAGAAATGTGCTGGAATGGAGGACAACTCCTCCATGGTTCCACTACTAGAGGAGGTGCGGCGAGTGGGGGATGAGTTGGACTTTGTGCAACTAATCAACCAGCCTGTAGCCAAACCCTGGGTGCCATTGAGAGAATTAAAGGAGGATGCTCCCTACCCCATTATTGCAGCGAGGGAGCAAACGAATAAACATGGGCGGCGGGTTATTCTAAAAAATTAGCAATGCAGCAAGCAAATCTGTGTGCGAGGTATATTTACCACAACAATTTGCTTCCTGCATTACCATGGAAAAAATAGAACAATTTAATAAAACTTGTAAAAATTTTGTAATGATGGTATCGCATAAGTCGGGGAATTGGACCGATATAAAAATTGTTAAGCATTAACAATTTTCATATCTATACAATTCGTTGACTTATGTGATACAAATTGTATAGATGTATGTGTGAAAGTAGTATTAGTAGTGAATAAATTGTGTACATATTTGATAAAAAATTGTTTTCAATTCTTACCTGTTGTTGATAAGTTCACAATGAATAGTAGAAACACAGAAGAATGGTTCACCTTTCACCTGCTTTCACTCTGTTGTGAATGATAAGTAAATAAGGTGAGCACCCCTTTTATAGTTTGTTGTGAGCATGCTCAGTAGTCTTTACTACTACTACACACACACACACACACACACACACACACACACACACACACACACACCACACACACACACACACAGGCATACAGCCAAGCGGTGGCTTCGGTGAGTTGATGCGTTGCTCCCTCCCACAACTTTTTTGGCACGTGTTCCTACAGATATGGGTGGGCGCGAGGAGATCATTTCCCCCCTTTTCAAATTGCATTCACCTTTTCAGATTTGTTATTTGAAATAATATTCTTATCATTCGAACAATGTATCATAGCAATCTGATACATGGTGTGAATTCATTTCCAACTCGATTGAAAATTAAACCAATTCAATTTTCTTTTCATTAAGTTGGTGTAATGATTAATTAATTAATTAACCTCAGTTAATGTTCAACCATTGAGTTGAAAGGTAAGAAAATGGTATGTAGGAGAAAGCAGAGTTCGAGGAAACGAGGTAAAGGAATCTTGAGTTCAGCGGCAAAAGTTTTTAAGGGTTTGGCAGGTAATGTCACATCAACTATTCAAAATAAGCTAATTGACAATCTGCAAGATGAAATTCATATTTCTGGATACCAGTGGTGTGGCCCGGGCACAAAGGTGTGAACGAATTTTTACCAAAGGTTCCTAGTGGCTATTTAATAAACGAAGTACCATCGCCGATTATTTATGTACCTTTGAATACGCATCGAATTCAAACTATTAATGTAAAGGTAACATACCAGAACGGATCGTTTATTGATTTCCGTGGAGATACAATTACAATTAGGTTGCACATACATGAAAAACAAAAGTAAACGTAATGGGTTATCTTGTTTTCAATCCACGTTCAAATAAGATGCGTACACACAATGTCATTAGAGAGACGAACGTGAGAGCGTCAACACCTAAAAACAAACGTGCTTTGTCAGCTAAAAGTGCAAGAATATTAGAAAAGTTAGGTTTTATAGTTAATTGGCGGAATGTTAGGAGGAGGGGGAGCTGCAATTATTGAAATTCTGGACGTGGAGACAGACCTTCAGTTTTATAATGATATAACCAAATTCCAATTTCACACTCATACAGTTTATTCGGGACAGGAAATAAAAAACTTTGACAAGGCACATATTGGCATAAATTCTTTAGATGTCTTTTTTTTACCTTGCAAATCATTTATATTTATTGAGGGAACAGTTAACTGTACAAAACCGGGAACAGACCCGGCTGATGCACCAGTTGCAGCAGACTATAAATTAAGCAGTAACGTAATCGGCAACCTTTTTGACGAAATACGATATGAATTAGCAGGTCAGCAAATTTCTAAATCAAGATTGATTGGATTAACATCCACAATTAAAGCTATACTAGTGAAGAATACGCTCAATAAGAACACATATCACTTGGCTGGTTTTGACAGAGCAGGATATGAGCTAATGGATAATAAATTCACTTTCTGTGTAACGCTGAAATTAATCCTCCAATTTTTTGAAGATTTTCAAAGAATAATTTTAAATTTGAAACAGGAACTCGTCTTATTGAGGTCACCGACAGACCTAAATTGTGTTGAGTCTGCAAGTGGAACAAGCGTTAGTGTGAAAATTACAAAACTGCAATGGAGAATGCCCTACATAACTTTAGAAGATTACGTAAGACTGAAATTTTTGAGACTGCTTGATGCTGACACTCCACTGAAATTAGGTTTCCGCCATTGGGAAATTTGTGAATTACCAAATTTGCAAAATTCACTTAACCATTCTTGGGCAGTTCGCACCACATTGAGTTTTGATAGTCCAAAATACGTTATAATTGCATTTCAAACCGATCGTAAGAATAAAATTAAAAAATCAATATCTAATTTCGATAGCTGTGGTATTTACAATGTTAAAGTATATTTGAACAGTGAGTATTATCCATATGAAAATCTGCTAGGTAAAAAGGAACTATTATACTGGATGTTTTTGGATTTCGCGCCCTCGTATTATAATCATTCAATCAATAGCGAACTCGGAACAGAAATTGACTTTAAAACGTTTTGTGATTCAACACCGCTGGTTGTTGTGGACTGTTCACACCAAGCAAGTCATTTGAAATCATCAACAGATGTTCGTATTGAAATGGAATTTAATAGTGCAGTACCTGCAAATACTTCTGCCTATTGCATTTTAATTAGCGATCGTGTGATGGAGTACACAAATCTGACGAGCATGGTGAAAGAAGTTCAGTAATTTTATTGATAGAGTGCACTGGCTGCAATATTATATAAGGTGTGCACTCTGACAATTTGGTTCATTATCAGTTTCACCTTTGAACAGGTAACATCTAAAATGTCCTATTCTTTGTGTTCTGATATTTTGGACAAAGCGCAAACTCAGTCTATTGGTATCCAGTGCGATCTTGATTCTGATAGTTTCTATTATGAACCAAGGTGCAGCACACTGATCCAGAAGCCACAGGAGGTGGGGGAGGAGCAGAAACGGGAAGAGGAGGAGGAGAAAGACGGAGGATTCGACAAGCCCACCGAAGAGAAAGAAGTGGACAAGCAAGCGAGTACGAAAATTGCTACAGTTGATCTTCACTGGTTTAAACAAGATTGTAATCAAATTATTGTGAAAGAACTTGCCATAATTGATCAGTTTAATAATTATATTGTATTCCATTTCAAATCACCATTTGCAAAGACTGAATTGAGTGCAAAATTGTATAATGATGTAACATGGTTAGAATGTCACTATCATAAAATAAAATGGGAGGATGGAGATTTAGAATACACTGACTCATTAATACGTGATTACCTTGTAGGTTATGAGAAAATTTTCACAAAAGGAACTGAGAAAGCAAAGTTTTTAAGAAGATTACATACTAACGTTCAATGTATACCAGAGGATTTTGCAAAACCCGATTTCAGCTTTTTCACTAGTTCATGGTGTTATGGTGTGTGTAACATTCATAAAAATAGACCAGATGGACGCTGTGCTTTGTTCAGTGCTCAACATTATAATTCTTTGTTGTTTAAAAATATGTATCAAACAAATAATTTCATGTGTGAAAACAATCGAATGCAAAGTATGAAAATGGCTGCGATGTACACAAATTTGCAGAAAAGAAACTTTGCTTGTTATGGATTCTTCTACAACGGAAAAGAGATTCAGTGTGTTTATTGCATGCATGCATTGAGACTGCATAAAGCACGTACATGTTGTCTGTCTGCAATTAATGAAGAAAGACCACTTAATTACTCTATAATAGTGCCAGCCTACACTTAGTTTTGTTCATTCGCTTATCATGGATCCGAGAAAGTGGTTGGCAGCTGACAACGAGTTGGAAGTGAGGTTAAAAACTGTATTGATTGGTATGATGAGTGTGAAAGTGCAATTAGGAAATCAACTCGTGAAAATTATAGTTTGACGAAACAATTAAAAGACATTTTTCTAAGCACGGTTGATTTAAATGACATAAGAGACTATCTATGTTATTATCGTCCTCATAATTTGTGTATAGATAAGTTAATTAAAATTGAAGATGAAATTATGAATAGTTGTGGTGAAATGTGTAAATAAACTTTTTCTGTGTTCAAATGATTTTTCATTCCAATATCCCACTCACTTTTTAGTTTAGTAGCCTGTCAGAGCTAGACCTGACAACAGCAACGCACGTGGTGTGATCTTTTTTATACAAGTGAGACACCAGCCCCTTCAAGCAACTGTTGTTCCTAATAAGTACAGCACATGCACGTTGTCAATTTATAGCACAGAGACACATGTCAAACATCTGTGAATCCGTTAACATGCAGTGTTATGGTTTTTCAAAATTCAAAAAATTAACTCGTCTCTTGATGGGAATTTCATTAAACGAATTTGATTCAATTGCGAAGAATATTAAATTTTCAACAGGATGTCAAGATGCTGATTTACCGTTAACAAAAACAGAAAATGTGCACTTTCCAATTTTATCTGAGATATTCGAATTGCTCAATATACTAGACAGCAGCCATCTGCATTATGATTGTACAAATGATTCACCATTATCTGTTGTTAAAAATTCTGATGAACTTTGGAAATGCTTGTACGATATTGCAGATAAAAAATGTAAAAGAACTTAGATCATTGACCTCTCTGTAGAGATATGGATTCACTTTAATCTGTCAGTATAGCATTAGATGTAGAGTGATAGCCAATTTCTCAATTCACTTTAATATGACAGTATAGCAATAGATGTAGAGAGAGAGAATTTCTCAATTCACTTTAATCTGTCAGTATAGATGTAGATAGAGAGAGAGAGAGAGAGAGAGAGTAGCATTAGATGTAGAGAGAGAGAATTTCTCAATTCACTTTAATCTGACAGTATAGCATTAGATGTAGAGAGAAGGATTCACTTTAATCTGTCAGTATAGATGTAGAGAGGAAATTTTTCCCCTCAAAGGGAAATTATTTTTTCCCTCACTTTCTTCATCCCCCTCATCTATACTGGGGAAGGGGAAGGGAAAATCTATTTGAGAGAGAGAGATATCTCTTTCTCTCTTTTCATCCTCCTCATCTCCACTGGGGAAGGGGAAGGGTAAATCTATTTTTAGAACAGAGCCCCCTCGTCGTCACTGGGCAAGGGGGAGGGGGAAATCTATTTTTAGAGAGAGTGAGAGAGAGATATATCTTTCTCTCTCTTCATCCCCCTCATCTCCACTGGGCAAGGGGAAGGGTAAATCTATTTTTAGAACAGAGCCCCCTTGTCGTCACTGGGCAAGGGGGAGCGGGAAATCTATTTTTAGAACAGGGGATGGGCGAGGGGGAGAGGGGGGAGGGGGATTTTGAGCAAAAAAGTGCGTTTAAAGTCTCTAAACACACCTACTTATCTTAATCCTTCAGAACTTATTAGAGACGCAGTCCCATAGATTAACTACATCGGGATTTTTGCTCGACCTGTATGATTTTATAATTATGCTGTTTCATCACAGGTAATAGTTTTAAGATGTCTGTATTCAGTGTTTAGCAACCGCTACACTACCTCTGAAAGTTTTATCATTATACAATCAGTCATGAGAAGAATCAAGGGTGAGCGAGTGTTTATGCCTCCCGCGAATCAGATGATTGTATCGAATCTTGTAATGACTCAATCAGTCTGGTGTTCACTTAGTGTCCACGCACACATTTTCAAATTTCTAACCTCAATACTGGTGACTCAGTACAAGATTCTTTATACGTGTGTTGACCTAACCTTGGAGGCGATACTAACTCCCCCAAAAAGAGCTTCACACAGTTTGGCTCGTAACATGGGGCTATTTGTACTCCACAATATTATTATATTTGAGATTTATGATTTATCAGTTGATTATTTTATTATATCTGGAAAGAAGATATATATTGGGATTTTTAAATCGACATGCAGCAGCAAGTCGATACCTGAGCTGCATGAAAATAAATGCATATGATTAATGGCTTTAAAGCACATGGTAACGTTTCGTGCTAAAGAACTAAAAAGTAGTGAGCCAATCTGTGATATTTTATTTTTGATATATTTGTTCTTATTTTTATTATTTTTGCTTGTTGCTCTATATATTTCTACATTTACTTGGTCGTTAATATTTTATTGTACAATATATGTATCAGATTTTTTATGGTGTATCCTTTATTTATTTCTCCACTTCCATGCATGACTAATCTCATATTTATTTATCGAGTTATCAGTATTGAAATATGAAGAAAATTATCATCTGACTTTATTCTTCACCGAATAAGCTGGCTTAGTCAGCGATATATTGCATTGATAATCAAATCTTTGGAAATAATACGTTCCAGAGATTTATATAAATTGTCCAAGAGCAGTGAACTGCAGGAGCTCCTGAGCGAGCCCGTAAGAATTTGGTCCAGTTTATATTCTAAGAACCACAACCAGAGTCATATAATTTTTTACTCATGCTTTACCGACTGCAGCCAAGCCAGGCAAATCGTTATTCACAAAAATAACGTCAGCAGAAACTTGGGGCTGGTGATGTGCCATTTACATAAACATGTCACATTCAATGTGGGACTGGTGATGAGAAGAGAGTTCATAAAATCATTATTGAGAGTAAATCAAGACTCTATATTGCTGATAATAATTATAGACAAGTCAATGCATAATGAGATTTGTTGTGAATGGATGATAGATAGTAAGAACTTACTGGGGAATGCTGGTAAGTAGAAACTATTTTTGGGAATCAACAGCTCTGAGTAAAGAGAGAATTATTCTACGAGATTTTAGTATTATTGGAAATTGTATTTAAAAATTTTTTATGGGCCTAAACTGCTGAAATTTGTCCAGTCATTAATATTTTAAATATAAGCCAGTTGGAGAATAATATAAGCTACAGTCTGTAAGCTAGTCAGAAATCGACAATTCATCACATGAACAATATTAATATATTATAAGATTTAAAGTAGTGAATACCTGATAGAGTTTGTAGCAAAAAACACATTGCATATAGCTATTGTCTGTACATCCCTCCTTGTGACCCTCATAAAACACTCATTGCATAATATTTATCACTTTTTTAAATTGCACTTAACACACATTAGTAACATGAACCACACTCATATATGTATGGCAGTTGTCCAGACCCCACTTTGTTGACTCCCAGCACATTAACTCCCACAATGGTAGATGTCAATACGCCACGAGAAAGGGAACCCGGAAGTGTCGTTTCGATAGTTTTCGATCCGCAAAGTCTGCAACCTCTGTCGTCCACTCAGATTGATGCCACCGACACACCGCTGAACCCGGGGATAGCAGAGATCAACGTCGAGGGGGGCAAGGAGCAGCCCGCAGATCCAGTGCCCTCGGAGGCAGAGTCACATCTGGCGAAACAAAGCATGTTTTCAGATATGGAACTAGATCCATTAACAAAGGTAATAATGGAGCAAACTAGCAGTATGTTCACTATCATGTTACAAAATACAATGGGTAATATGATGCAGGAGATTAAAAAAGAAAACACAGCAATTAAAGAGTCAAATAAACAGGGTCTGAAGGAGGCAACGGACGCCATACAGTCAGTGGAATGGAGGTTAGATACTATTAATAGCAAGGTAGAAAATTATAGGGAAGAGTTAAGGGTGATGATAAATTTACAAAGGGAAAGTCAGGAAAAGATTACAGCCGGATCAGCAGAAAGAATAGATACCGTTACATGCGAATTAAATGGAAGAATAGATAACCTAACATTACAAACCACCGCACCAATTCAAGAAATAGCAACAAGCCTTAAAGCCGATTGCCAACAAGAAATCCAGAAACAGATCACAATCGCTAACCAGAATATGACTTCTATAGTAGATAAAAATA
The DNA here is from genome assembly GCF_014356525.2 of Nilaparvata lugens. NCBI lineage: Eukaryota > Metazoa > Arthropoda > Insecta > Hemiptera > Delphacidae > Nilaparvata > Nilaparvata lugens. The sequence goes on along the minus strand of NC_052509.1, from coordinate 39,145,673 downwards.
CTAATAATATTGCAGCTATTCACAGTAAACAGACCAGCATGTATACACAAATGAATCAACTACAAAGTAACCTGAATCAGAACATGGAAACATGTAAAGCTTCAAACAGAACTCTACAAATACAAAAATCAACTTTAATGCAATTAAATCAAGAGATAGAAATTAACAAAACTGCAAGTAATAATCAATGGCAAGTAGCGCATGAGAAACTAATAGCATTAGAAAATCAAATCCAACAACAACCACATGGAATTCAAACAGATAGTATCAATTCAAATGGTATACTACAGGGAATAGGTAGATTTGATAATACTGATTGCCATCTGCAACCTCAACCATTTATTGACCAAATAAAACTAGTTCAAACACTTGCACCCACCTCTTGGAATATGTGGTAACTCTGCTTAACCAGCTTACTGAGTGGTGAACCCCTGTTGTTTTTTCGGAGTAGAGCCCATGAATTTACATCATAGGAGGAGTTTATCGCTGTCTTCCTGGAACAGTATTGGAGCAGAAGTAAACAGTTTGATGCACTAGCAGATATTATATCATGCGACTTCAATCCCAATTTAGGTGGTGCATATACTACTTTTGTCACTGCCCTACAGTTCAAGAATTCTCAGCTAGATGAGCCAATAAATGATTCTGCTTTAGCAAATATAATCTTAAAAAAGCTACCTTTCCAAGTTAGAATGGCACTCGCCACTCAACCAATAACCGGTTATAAACACCTGATAAACCATTCATATGGCATACAATCTGTGATGGCAATACCAAATCACCGGTCAAAGATTAATCAGTACACCAGCCAAGCTTATGAACCAATACCATATGATCGCTCCTGACCTACCCCTCATTTTGAGCGTCACAATAATCAGAAACAAAATAATAACTAGAATAATAGAAGTTTTCAAAATCTTCCAACAAACCATTATCCACAGCAAACAAATTGAAGAAATTATTATGATGGCCGTGATCGATTGAACACTAATAATGGTTATGTTCACAATAATTATAACAGAAATTATAAACCGCCACCACATCAAATAAGTACAAACTATACATTAGCACATGCAACCAGATTAAACCAACAAAGAACACAGAACCCAACACCTGATAATCCACCACCAAACACAGAGAAAACTACAGCTAAACAATCATGACTATATGATACCCCCAATATAACACACACAAGCTCAGAAAAAATAGATGAAGAAAATAAAGATACTTCAGCATCATATACCACTTTCATGAATGATTTACCAGAAATTTAATTAGAAGAACCAGAAAAAGAATGCAGGATGCCCGATACACAGATGCAAGCATATATTGATATCGAACTATATGGATTGAAGGTTCAAGCGTTAGTAGATAGTGGTTCACATTGTAGCCTTATACAAGTGGATATATTTCAACGCCTAAAAGAAAAAACAAAATTAGCTATTCTACCGCTAACAAATGTATATGTATCAGGCATCAGTCCAGGATGGCAAATACACATAACTACCCAATGTTTACTGGAAATAGACCTTCAACAACAACAATTCGCTTATACATTTCTTGTATTACCTGTGTAGTCCACACTTAATAATAGACACAGATTTTCTCTAACATTTCCAAGCCTGCTTAAATTTCCAAACATTGAAATTTCATGCTATTACCGAACCTGAATCACACGAAGTTATAGTACCACTGGATTTGAAAAAACGCACTGAAGAAGTCACGGAGATACACTTTGCTCATTACATGGAAGGTGTGCCGAGGATATGGGGTATCCACAAAATCGAGAATGCTATGGAGCATATGGAAGTATTAAGTCTAACAACTGAGAACCAGGTACAGCCAGGAGCAGACTCTAATACTGAAGAATTATTAGAGATTTTGATAAATAAAATCCATCAGCATACAGATTGGCACCCTGACATTAGAAATGAAATAATTCAAGTATTCTATAAAAATGCAGACATTTTTTCTGAACAACCCAGACTAGTTACTCACTTTGAATGTATGCTCAAAGTTAGGCCACATGATACTTACCACCGCAAATCATACCCCATACCCTTCACCTATCGACCGGCTGCTATAGCAGAAATCACCCGCATGGAACAACTGGGAATCATAGAAGAATCAACAGCACCCTATAGCCTATCGATTGTGTGTGTGGCAAAGAAGGATGGAACAGTAAGACTATGTCTAGATGCCTGCGCTTTGAACCACATACTGGATGATGACCGAGAAGGACCCGACCAGATTGAACAGGTCATGCAAACATTCCAAAGCAAAACCATATATTCAATGGTAGATTTGAGCGCAGGATACTGGCAAGTCCAGGTAGCACCGGAGTCACACGATTATTTATCATTTTTGTTCAATGGATGTAATTACAGGTTCACTCGTTTAGCATTTGGATTGCGAAATGCTATGGCTATATTTATACAATGTCTAAGACAGGCGCTAGGAAACGATATCAGAGACTATTGCTCACTATACATGGACGATGGATTGATAGCCTCACAAAATATATGTGAACATTGCCAGCATCTGGATACAGTATTTGATAGATTGATCAATAGTGGACTGAAATTGAAGCTATTGAAGTGCGAATTTTTTGCAAATGAAGTGAAATATCTAGGACATATAATTACACCCACCGGCATATCACAGGACCCAAATAAAGTAGTAGCTATCAGACATTTTCCATCACCAATCAACCGCAAACAACTACAAAAGTTTATTGGATTTCTACAGTTCTACTGCCGTTTTAACAAACAAATGTCACACTACACCGCCCAGCTCAGTCACATATTATTCAGCACCAAACCTTGGAGATGGACTGATAATGGAGAAGCCATATTTCAACGACTAAAAGAAGCATTCTTAAACTCTGTTTTACTGAAACACCCTAATTTGAAGAAACCTTTTTTCTTGAATGTTGATGCATCGGATTATGCGATAGGTGCAGAGATTTTCCAAGAAGATAATCAAGGAGAGAAAGGAGTGTTATCATTTTTCAGTAAAACACTCAATTCAGCACAGCATCAATATTCTGTAACTGAGAAAGAATTGTTAAGTATTGTTGAAGTATGTACCAAATACTGAACATTGTTACTCGGCAATAAGGTATTTATCAACACAGACCACAAAGCCTTAACATTCTTTAAATCAGCCAAATTAAATCATAACCGCTTATCCAGATGGTTTCTTGCACTTCAAGAGTATGATATCGAATTAAACCATCTACCAGGAAAGAAAAACCAGACTGCCGTCTTTCTATCCAGAGAAATAGATGCCACATATTGTCAAGATACCAAACTAAAGTGTTTTGCCGTAAAGAATAAAGGAAGCATACCATACCCCCCCAATATCCAACCACAAAATCACACTGGTAAATCAACAGGAGAAGCCTTGGCCATGTGTAACAGGAAGATGTCTAATGAAGTGGGAAAGCCTAAACGTATCCTATCTGATAATGCAACCTATTCCTGTAGCAAGCAGTGGAAAGAAATACTTCACCTGGCTAATATCAAATGGTCGAGAACTTCTCTTTATAACCCCAGCGCTAATCCTGTGGAGCGACGTATGGCAGAGATCTCTTGTTTTATGCGGACGTACTGTAATGGAAAACATCAACAATGGGTCAAGTATTTATCATTTTCAGAAGAATGTTACAATAACAGCCTAAATGAAAGCACTGGTTATACTCCCTATGAATCATGTTTGGTAAAAGAAATGATACATTTATAGAAAAATTAATTGATTTTCCAAGCTCAGAAGTAAATAAGCCAAGAAGTTCTAATATCCATCATCTAGTTAGATTAAAACTAGAACAAGCGGCCAATAATAGAAAGAGATGTCATAACCAAGCTTACAAGATATTTTTGTATAAAATTGGAAATTAAGTTTTAGGAAAAAGCCACCAATTATCAAATGCCTTGGAAAAAGTAACGCGTAAATTCTTTTTAATTTATTCAGGGCCATTCACTGTTGTAGCCATATCTCAACACAACACAGTCCATTTGAAGGAGAAAGATGATATGCACACTTTCTGGTGGGAAAATGTAGTCAATGTTGAACCATATCATAGAATTTGAAAGAAAATATGATAAGAAGACAAATATAAACAGTATTATCAACCAATTACTGACCTGTCTTAATAAATTTAATATTGATGTAGCACCTCGTGTCAACAAATCTGATTTTTAAGTCATTCCAACCGATAGTGGCCTGTAACAAACAAAAGAAGAATTTTAAATTATGTATTTTCTTGCTAAGCATCATATAAAAAAGGGCACAAGAGGCGATATGAAGAATAAAATAAGTTAATTACCTTTAAAAGGAAAAAATGCAGCAGTTAGGTTAATTATGAGATTCGACAGCAAATTGTGATGTAAGAAGTATGAAATCTAAAAGTCATAGTCTAGCAAATGTCTACTAAATCAAAGCACAAAACACCTGTTAAACATATGTTGTATAAAGCGCCTGTTATATGCATATCGATAAAATGATTGTTCCCAAAAAACTATTTATATATGTTATTTTATGTATCAGTTAATGTTATATATATTTATTTAGATATTTTATATTATTATCATTGTTATTACCACGTTGTTACCAAAAACCTCAAACAAAGCCAGTTACCATTATGTAGCCCAAAAAACCAAGTATGGCAAAGAAGAATTGTACCTGATCTATAGAATATTGTTAATATAAGAGACCTACAAATTTTAAATGATATATGAGCCCCAAAATTGTTAATCAGAAGTATTTTTGAAAGAGATCTATTGTATAAGAATCAAAATGTTTATTGTCTGGAGAATAAGTTGGAATCACTGCAAGCAGCAGATTTGAAAATATTGTACTATGTTTATAGAGGGAGGAAATGTATTTAAGATGTTATATTTGTGATATTTTTATGTTGATAAGGAGGAATTTGTTATTGTATTGATGGAGATTTAAGGGAGGTGTATGCAGAAAAGGTCTGCGAATTATTATGATGTTTGAAAGTGTTTTCGGTGGATATTTCTATGTTATGTTGATGTGTTAAAGGAAGAATTTATATTAAAAACATTGTTGATTCTCAAAATATTTTGAATTCAAATTTGGGGGTGCGTGTAACATATAAAAATTCAATAAGCAAGCAAAATCGCTAATTGATGAATTTTATGGGTCTGGAGCAAAACAGCTATTCTATTATCACCAAGTGTGATAGCAACAAGTGAAAGATTGAATAATAATGGGTACCTTGGCTAAAATTAGAACAGCCGAATAGAAAGAATTTCATTTGCTATTTATTATATCATATAAAGTATTGGAAATTTTGAGGTTAGGCTTAAATACCTACTGATCAGCAACCTAATAATCGATCAAGTCATATAATGTGAGATCTAGCCAGACACCTTGGCAAAAAATTTGTTGTAAACAAATAGTATTTGACTAGAGGATTTGGAAAGCACATGGCTACTAGTTATAGAGGGAAAAACAAAATATAACATTTAAAAATATTTATCATCTGTAATGAGCATGAACAAATACACCACAATAAATAAATAAAATATTATGGAAGTAGGATAGTCATAGGCTCATAGATACATTAGTGAATTTGCATGAAGCAATCAAATTACAGTAATCAATGGGCGGCAATAGAGAGCCGATTCTAATGTATATATAAATATTTTTATAAATCATAAGAATTTATAAATTATCACTACTCAGTTTATGTTTTGGATATGGTCTGAGTAATTATAAAATATTATACCTAAGATATAGATAATAATTTAGCAGATTGGCACGGACTATTTGATCCTTTCAATGGCGTAGTAGTGAAATATTTAAATGTATGCAAATTTGTAAGTCGGAAGTAGGATTGTAGAAAATAAGGGTAGAACAGAGCCCACTTGCCTGCCAGACGCCACCATGGAACGACACTAAATTTTATAGAGCACAAGTCCTTTTGTTAAATTGTACTTTTGAAAGACTTAAAATATAAATTCATTAATTAATTTTTTATAAGACTTAGTGATGCTGTATTAAAGCGTAAGTCATTAGATATTTATTTATTCCCTTGGAGAGGACAACTTCGGCCACCAAAAATCCAGGATGACCAGGAAATTCGGATCGCCACCATCGTCTTGTAAAATTTCAGCATGTGAGTGATAAATTATCGAAATATATAAAGTTAGGGCGCCCTCAGTGCTTCAAGTGGAACCAAAATATAAAAAGCCAGCTCGTCAAAAAGGTTATAAATATTATAAATATTAAAATTATTATAAAACTTGCGCAAGTCTTAGAAGGTACAAGAAACATAAAATATTACTAGTTAAATGAATTATATCAAATGCATATGTCTAAGGATACACAGATTAAATAAATATTCAAATTTAATATTAAAATGAATAAATGCTCACTCAATCATCAATTTTATTGGCAAATTGTAAAGAGATAAATGTAGCTCTTGTTCACTGGATAAATTAATTTATCTGATTCTACCAGAACCTTAAGCCCTGAGATATATATATATATATATTGAGAAATATACTGAGACCTATACATATTATTATATTTGAGATTTATGATTTATCAGTTGATTATTTTATTATTTCTGGAAAGAAGATATATATTGGGATTTTTAAATCTACAAGCAGCAGCAAGTCGATACCTGAGGTGCATGAAAATAAATGCATATGATTAATGGTTTAAAAGCACATGGTAACGTTTCGTGCTAAAGAACTAAAAAGTAGTGAGCCAATCTGTGATATTTTATTTTTGATATATTTGTTCTTATTTTTATTATTTTTGCTTGTTGCTCTATATATTTCTACATTTACTTGGTCGTTAATATTTTATTGTACAATATATGTATCAAATTTTTTATGGTGTATTCTTTATTTATTTCTCCACTTCCATGCATGACCAATCTCATATTTATTTATTGAGTTATCAGTATTGAAATATGAAGAAAATTACCATCTGACTTTATTCTTCACCAAATAAGCTGGTTTAGTCAGCGATATATTGCATTGATAATCAAATCTTTGGAAATAATACGTTCCAGAGGTTTGGAGATATACGTTCCAGAGCAGTGAACTGCAGGAGCTCCTGAGCGAGCCCGTAAGAATTTGGTCTACTTTATATTCTAAGTCCCGGTTGCACAACAGCCGGTTAAATTTTAACCGTGACTAATTCCACGAGAACCAATCAGAGAAGGCCTTTTTGATAAGACGGCTTCTCTGATTGGTTCTCGTAGAATTAATCACAGTTAAAATTTAACCGGCTGTTGTGCAACCGGCTCTAAGAACCACAACCAGAGTCATATAATTTTCTACTCATGCTTTACTGACTGCAGCCAAGCCAGGCAAATCGTTATTCACAAAAATAACGTTACACACACACACACAACACACACACACACACACACACACACACACACACACACACACACACACACACACACACACAGACAGACCAATACCCAAAAACCACTTTTTTGGACTCAGGGGACCTTTAAATGTGTATTTAAATATGGAAATTTGGGTACCTACCTGATTTTTTCGGAAAGCAATACTTCCCTTACTAGGGCAAGGAAAGTAGAAACCACTTTTTTGGACTCAGGGGACCTTGAAACGTATAGAAATTTAGAAATTGGGGTACCTTAATTTTTTTCGGAAAGCAATACTTTCCTTACCTAAAAGGGCAAAGTAAAAACATAAAGAGAAATGCAAAACCGTCGACTTGAATCTTAGATCTCACTTCACTCGGTCAATAAGAATGACAAGTAGAATTTGTAAACTTGACAACGCTTTTCAAGGCCTATTCAGAGAGATGACAAAATTTCAATTTGCATTGTCTGAAAAAATCGAGTCGGTTCATGCACCATCAAAATTTAAACTAAATTATTTATTTAATGTAATCAAATATCCAAAATTTATTTCAGTGATTTGGAATCACTACGGTGAACAAGATGTTTTCGTAATGCAGATCTTGATGTTAAAATTATTTAAACTATCTCATTTCTTTTGAATGAAAAAGACTAAGAAATTGTCAAAAAACCACTGATTTATTGATAATTAGAATAAACCTGTTTATCAGAGATTGACAATGGTGTAATAACCGAAACCGGTCTTTCTAATTATCAATAAATCAGTGGTTTTTTGACAATTTCTTAGTCTTTTTCATTCAATATGAATAATTACCACAATATCAACTTCTCAACTACACAAAAAAAAAGAAAAAAGTATCTCATTTCTCATTGCAGATAGACAAATAGAAGGAACAGGGAAAAGACAAAGTAGAAGAAACAAGAAACATAAATGAATAATTTAACTTATTTGACAAAAGAATATGTTGATTTATAAATTGTCAGATAATACTATGAGCACAGGTTAAAGGAAGACAATAACTTAATGAGAGGAACCAAGGGTGATAAGAATTATTGAAGAAGTTTAGATTAATGCCAAACAGATTGTTGTGTAGGCCTATTGTGTGGATTGCCTGTCAACTATTTACTCTAATAGGATCTGATCCTATATGCTACACACAAAACCCTTCCAATCAAAAATTCAGAATGAAAATCGATAACCTTCTCGCGTAAGGAATAACAAGGATTTATTATTGGTGAAGACAAGAGAATGCCACGCTGATTTGCCTGATCAGCCAAATGCTGATGCTCTTCCAAATGCTAGAGTGCAGGTAGACTATCTTATGGAGAAAGAAATGGATAATAAGTGATATAATAAGTGAATTGAAAAACTCTTGGAAGATTTTTTTTCAATTGAGAGGGTAGTGGAATAATTTTAGAGAAGACTTAATATTAAAAAAACATCCCCAAGTGGATCTAGCCAGTTCACAATGCAAACAGCATCCTGAAATTCATTCAGCCGTTTTCCAAGAGTGTCCACCTGAAGTCGCTATCACCATCCAAGTGGTATTATCTTGTTTGCACTGGAGCCTCTCAGATTTTGAAAGTGGTCCGAGGTTGTGGTTTGATTGCCAACTAAATTTGATTCTTGTTAACTTATGTAAAAGGGAGTGGCTAAATGCAAACACCTACTATAGCTTCTGAATTCTTATCAACAGTATTTGAGGTGACTAGAAAAATCATGAATGAATGAAATAATGCATTGTCACCCCATTATTCCAATATGACAGATGATATTACATAATATATTACAGACCTATAAATATGGTGATGGGAATTGAAAGGTATTAGCTTATACATTTTTTATCATAGGGTATTATAAAGTCTCTACGTAATCATTATTGTTGAATATAAATTACTGCATTTATCCATTTATTCAAGTCAAGTGTTATCCATTGAAGAAATCTTGAGAGAAAAATTCCTATTGAGAGAAAGAAAAGAATCCTATTTTTTGTTAGAAAAAGTGTTTTTTTTTTTCAAAAATTCAACAGTCCATTACACTGTATCCACATTTAAATATTTATGTTGAACAAAAAAACCGAAATCTGTATTGAATTCATTACAAAAACAATTTCATAAAATCCATAGTATTGATTGATACATAACTATGATGTAGGTGTCTTGAGATTATCTACAAAATTTGTAATATTACATTTTTCTTCTCACATTGGAATCGAATCTTCAATTCGAGATCTATGGAACTTTATAGTAAATGTCAGAGTTATCAATAGACGGATAAACTTTTTGATGGAGAATTTATTATCGTAAATGTTTGTTGCATTGTTCCATAATGTCACCGAGGTAGGGTTAACAAATTACTAAATAAATCGTTTATTTGAATAGAATATATGTATAAAAATTTAAAATAACATTTTCAAAATAAAGTTTTATTGAGAACAGATGTAGAATGTGAATTCTAAACTTATAAGTTATAATTTTGTGTTGACGTGTCTGTAAAGATCGATATTGAACAGGGCGTTGTCTTTCATGACTGGCATTTTGTGTCTTTTCCTGTTGGACCTTCTTCTGAATATATGGCTGGCTGTTGCTTGTATAATTTTGTGCTCTGAATTATTGTCTGTTTAAGTAAATTTATTAATGTTTTAAATTGAGTTTTATATAAATTTTTGTGCATAATTTGCTGTTTGTATAGTAAAGCCAATAGCCACTGTGTTTCAACTGTAAACTAGATAAGTATTTTTTTTGTTCGTAATAACTCTGAAATCATTAGGCTTGTAAGTTATTGTTCGTTTTATATTTCTGTGTTTTTGCCAAAATTTTCATCTGAAGATTATAAGTTAATTTGCTCTGAAAACTGGATTTCTCATTCATAACTCTGAAATCATTAGGCTTGTAAGTTATTGTTCGTTTTATATTTCTGTGTTTTTGCCAAAATTTTCATCTGAAGATTATAAGTTAATTTGCTCTGAAAACTGGATTTCTCATTCATAGGCAATAGATCCATTCACAGTTTATCAAGTATCTATTTTATTGGAGCCGACAACTTTCCTTAGTGTGATAGGTGTTATATGCTATTCCAACCGTTTAAGGAAAAATTGGTAGCACGGCAAATGGTACCCCTGGTGGGACCCTTGTAATACGCACAAAAATTTATATAAAACTCAATTTAAAACATTAATAAATTTACTTAAACAGACAATAATTCAGAGCACAAAATTATTAACCAATAATTTATTTACCCAGTTTTCTATTTCTCTTTTTTGTATTTTTAGGGAACTTATTTACCCAGTATTTCATCTTGATCATCTTTGTATCATAATCTTGAAATGTTTATACTTATTATACAGTCTTTAAATTTTAAATTATTTTAAAAAATAATTGGTTTAATTTAAAACGTTGTGTTATATTATCAATTGAAATGAGTTAAAGGCTAAAATTTTTCTAAAGTGTTTTGTAATTGATATTTTTTTTAAATTTTAAAACTGTTTGTTCTATAAATTTTGATATGATTGATTATCGTTTGAAATGGATGCTGGAGTGTATGTAGAATTTTTAGTGGGGTTTGTTGATTAGAATTTTACTGGTATGTGATTGTTTTTTTTTTGAGATGGAAACCCATTATTGCCTAAAGAAGGAATAACAGAGGTTATGACTTAGAGAGGCAGTAATGAGATAATACTTTTTGTGTTGATTAATAATGTTGATTGCCATAGATGCAAAATGATGATTACTTATGAATTTTGTTTGCCTTTGAAGCAAAATATTATTGATGTTTTGAATGGTTTCTTGTTTAATGATTGATAGTAAAGTTTTGTCATGAAATGTAGTTTGTGTTTAGAACATTGAAGAGTCGAAATAAACTATAGTATCCAACAAACGATGATTAATAATATTAAATAATTTGCTTTTTATACAAATTTTGAACAAAATTAAAACTAAATAATTTTGAACCCTGAATGATAAATCATAAATGTGAAATGAACATGCTATAAATGAAATGTTATATTAAATAATAATGAAATGCAAATATATTATGAAATGATTGAATAGAAGACCAAATGTCTGAAATTATTGAAATATGTATTGAAATTAATTTTTGTTGTGTTGTTATGATGTTTGTTTTTTACAATTTTGATAATGATACAGGGTGTTATGAACTTATATTTTTATTTTGAAGAATGGATTAAATTTTGATATTTGAACAGTGAATAGATGAAAATGAATGATTTTTTTTTTAAATTTATCATTGATATGTCCATATTTTACAATTTATGTATTGCTGACTGTATAATAAGATGTTAACAAATTTCAATTTCATAGATACTTAAAATAATTTTTATGTGTATTAGATTGTATTGATAGCCTAATCAAGTTTTTCTTCTTAGTTTATAAGCATTTTAAGATAACAGGTACAGCACAGACATTAACATTGAAATAGTTATCATGTGAATCTCGAAATCAGTAACAAGTGAACGCCATGAAGAGTGTTAAGAACATTTGGGTGATTTTCAAACTAGTGTGACATAACTACGCCAATATCTACGCCTAAATCTACGCTGCGGCCTACACCAATAACTACGCTAATGTCAACACCAATAACTACGCCAAAATCTACGCCGATGCCTGTGCTGATGTCAACGCCAATAGCTACGCCGAAGCCAATATCTGCGCCAATGCTGATGCCAAAATCTGCGCCAATGCTGATGCCAACAACAATGTCAACACCAATAACTATGCCAAAGCCTGCGCCAATGCTGATGCCAACAACAAAAATCAATGCCAATGCTGCACCAATGCCAATAGCTACACCAATGCCTGCGCCAATGCTGATGCCAACACCAAAATCAACGCCGATGCCTGTGCTGATGTCAACGCCAATATCTACGCCGATGCCTGCGCCGAAGCCAATATCTGCGCCAATGCTGATGCCAACAAAAAAAAAAAAAATCAATGCCGATGCCTGCGCAAATGCCAATAGCTACGCCAATGCCAAAAATCTGCGCCAATGCCAATGCCAACAAAAAAAAAATCAATGCCAATAGCTACGCCAATGCCAAAATCTGCGCCAATGCGAATGCCAATGCCTGCGCCAATGCCAATATTAACGCCGATGCCAAGCCGACACCAAAGCATACGCCAATAGCAATGCCAATGCTTATTGCTGACTCTGTATCTGAATCTTAGACCTCACTTCGTTCGGTCAATAAGAATGACAAGTAGAATTTGTAAACTTGACAACGCTTTTCAAGGCCTATTCAGAGAGATGACAAAATTTCAATTTGCATTGTCTGAAAAAATCGAGTCGGTTCATGCACCATCAAAATTTAAACTAAATTATTTATTTAATGTAATCAAATATCCAAAATTCATTTCAGTGATTTGGAATCACTACGGTGAACAAGATGTTTTCGTAATGCAGATCTTGATTTTAAATTATTTAAACTATCTCATTTCTCATTGCAGATAGACAAATAGAAGGAACAGGGAAAAGACAAAGTAGAAGAAACAAGAAACATAAATGAATAATGTAATAACTTATTTGACAAAAGAATATGTTGATTTATAAATTGTCAGATAATACTATGAGCACAGGTTAAAGGGAGACAATAACTTAATGAGAGGAACCAAGGGTGATAAGAATTATTGAAGAAGTTTAGATTAATGTCAAACAGATTGTTGTGTAGGCCTATTGTGTGGATTGCCTGTCAACTATTTACTCTAATAGGATCTGATCCTATATGCTACACACAAAACCCTTCCAATCAAAAATTCAGAATGAAAATCGATAACCTTCTCGCGTAAGGAATTAACAAGGATTTATTATTGGTGAAGACAAGAGAATGCCACGCTGATTTGCCTGATCAGCCAAATGCTGATGCTCTTCCAAATGCTAGAGTGCAGGTAGACTATCTTATGGAGAAAGAAATGGATAATAAGTGATATAATAAGTGAATTGAAAAACTCTTGGAAGATTTTTTTTCAATTGAGAGGGTAGTGGAATAATTTTAGAGAAGACGTAATACTAAAAAAACATCCCCAAGTGGATCTAGCCAGTTCACAATGCAAACAGCATCCTGAAATTCATTCAGCCGTTTTCCAAGAGTGTCCACCTGAAGTCGCTATCACCATCCAAGTGGTATTATCTTGTTTGCACTGGAGCCTCTCAGATTTTGAAAGTGGTCCGAGGTTGTGGTTTGATTGTCAACTAAATTTGATTCTTGTTAACTTATGTAAAAGGGAGTGGCTAAATGCAAACACCTACTATAGCTTCTGAATTCTTATCAACAGTATTTCGAGGTGACTAGAAAAATCATGAATGAATGAAATAATGCATTGTCACCCCATTATTCCAATATGACAGATGATATTACATAATATATTACAGACCTATAAATATGGTGATGGGAATTGAAAGGTATTAGCTTCTACATTTTTTATCATAGGGTATTATAAAGTCTCTATGTAATCATTATTGTTGAATATAAATTACTGCATTTATCCATTTATTCAAGTCAAGTGTTATCCATTAAAGAAATCTTGAGAGAAAAATTCCTATTGAGAGAAAGAAAAGAATCCTATTTTTTGTTAGAAAAAGTGTTTTTTCAAAAATTCAACAGTCCATTACACTGTATCCACATTTAAATATTTATGTTGAACAAAAAAACCGAAATCTGTATTGAATTCATTACAAAAACAATTTCATAAAATCCATAGTATTGATTGATACATAACTATGATGTAGGTGTCTTGAGATTATCTACAAAACAACTTACTTGAACTAGGCCTAAAGTCATTAATAGGTAGGATGAGAATTGCCTTTTTTCCCAATGTACTTAACATCTTTCATAACATCCTTCAAGTGATGTAGAGGAATAATGGAATACCAATGAAGATAGTTAAGTATGGGTTATTGATGATTTGCCACGCTTTCACTTTCTCTATTCTTTGTTCTAAACTTGTGCTGGCCAGCTTATTTGTGTAAGGTTTACCTCAGGATACTCGGGAACTGTTTGTTGAATTATGTTTGTATGTTCACTATTAGTATGATAGAAAAAACTATCACAAGTAGCCCTAAACAGAAAAGAGACAATAATTGATAGAGCTATGAATTCCACATTTAATCCTTTCAATTCTTCAATCAAACGGTACATAATTTTTTGAATAGTATGTTGTTTAACACTGGAAAAATTATTAATCAGTGTCACTTGGTGGGGGAGGTTACGAGTAGATAAAATTTAGAGAGATAGTATAACGTAGATAATCTGTACCAATTGCTAGCAAACTTCATTCATTGATATGTGATATCTATCTATATAGGAATGAATGAACAAAAATAATAATTGATGGTGATATCGATCATAATATAAATAATGCTACTTTTATAATGAGACAATATTCCTATATATTAAGGAACTATAAATTGATTTCCATCAATTCCGTATTTTTTAATGATCCAAGTGGGCATGTGAGCAAATTTTGATTTTTGATTATTAGGATCAGGAGACTATTTTCGAAGTGGTTTAATTCTCAAGTTGAGTAGGGCTGGGCAATGGATTACCATATGAGCAAATATCAAATATGAGATACAACATTTACAAATCAGAATTGATCAATATGGTTAATCATGAATTTAGAAAATTGTTCTCTCAGCCATATTTGTTACTGATTTTACAATAAAAATTTATGTTCTTTATTGAACAAGGAAACAAACAACGGAGTATCATTTCATTCAACAAAAAGAATAAGGTCCTGGAGTCGAAGGAAGTCGTAACTAAAATCGAACTGTAAGATATTGTGATAAATTATTATGAGTAGAATAACCGCTATGTTCAGTTGGTGATATGTTAATGGCAATAGCAGCTGCAGGATGGTGCTAGGAAAAAGCATAGCAAAACGATGAAGCCATCAAGCGGTACCTAACTACAAGCTCAAAGAAAACAAAATAAACAAATAGAAAAAGAGGTCAGGAAATAAAGAATGAGAAGAAGAAAGGAGTTGAGATACTTTATAAATAATGTTTGAATTGTGTACAATACAGGTTCAGCAGATAAAATAAAGGCAAAAGTCTTGTTGGAATAACAAGACTATCCTCCATCAAAGTAATATTTCTTTCTAATGAGTATCTCTAACTCAAAACTTCCGTTTCAAAACGCATGAATCTTGGAGGTCAAACCCTTTTCTGTGAAGAAAATTTTGTAAATTTGAGATTTGATAAGAGAAAAATAAAAATTTGGAATAAAAATTGAAATTATTTTCATGGTTGGATATTGAGAGTTTCTTCACAATGATGTTTCGAGATGAAAATCATGATATAAACGTGTTGTCTGGAATGGAATGTAGAAAATGGATACAGATACAATGTATTAGGTGTAGATATAGGCTATAAAATAATAATTTATTGAGAATATGGTGAGCTAATAAATTTTAGAATGTTAGGTATCGTAATTATAGATTAATAGGAAATATAGAGAGACAAGAGATTAATGTGAAAACACAAAATTACATGAAATTAATAAAGGGGAAGAGTTGTACTGTACTAAATTTTAAATAATTTGTTCGTCTACTTACTAAGAATTCATTTTTTTATAGTTTCAGTAACATAAAACACATAATTTTCATTATCGTTACTTATGATTGATAGCTTAGATTATTCCAATAAAGTTTAAATTTTTAATTTTGAAATTATGCAATAAATCTTTTTAAATTTTTAAGAGTAGGTACCTATTTTCAAAGCAAACTTAACAAACAATACTCCTAGCAATGACACACTGTGTTCCAATGGTTTCATGAAACTATAATTAGCTAATTTCAGGACTAAATAATCATTACTTATTATTGGCTGTTGAACAGAACAATGACAATCACTATTGTATTGTTCAGAAGAGTTTTCCTGAACAATTACGCAAGCGGAAAATAATATGTTCAAATTCAAACAGTAAAGTCTGTTAAAACATTGTTTTATTTGCTGGGACCAAACGATAAAGATCTACAATTGTTATAAGATGCTTTCAGTGATTCAGTGTATTGGTCAGTAAATCATTTCTACTACTGAGAATGCTCATTCCAATAAATTTCATTCCAAGGCCGAATAAAATGTTCAGCTGCAGAAAATTCTTCAGCATATTAGCAGCTAATTTTCCATTCAATGATATTATCTAAGTGTGTGATTTGCAGATAAGAAAAACTCAATCACTATGTCGTGATGAATGCTATTATGAGGAGCATAAACCTCTTTGCTGAGAATAATCATTTGTCACTGTGATCAATTGTTTTTGAAAAGAGAGGAATTATGTAAATCGATAGAGTGCTTACTCACTCACTACTTGTTCAACAAAGTATAGAAAGCGTGCAGTTCATTCTACAAGCATCAGGACTCATTCAATGAATGGTAATAATAAATTGAAATTGAAATTTTTTATTCTCCAAAAAAGATTAACAATACAATTATATTTGCATGTAAAAAATAAGAATACATTTGATTGGAGGCTCCTCTTATGGGCACATGCCTGTGAGAGAGGAGCGAGTTGTCTAGTAGCATCCAATATACATAATCTTAAATTAAACTATTCATAGCTATGAAAAATATGACTAAATACAATAAAAAAAATTATTTGAGAAAGAATAGACTAGTGTAACAAATAAAACAAAAGTCAATCTGGAGAGAGGTATTATTATGAATAAAATAGAATAAACCAAATCAGGTAAACTAAAAAACGAAGTGGGAAGCACGGTGAGATCGACGAACAAAATAAAATCGTTAAAAGAGATACAATAATTAAAAAAGATACAATAATAATTGTTGAAAACCTGCTTTTTTGACCAAGGATGGAGAAAACTCACATCCAACAAGTGCACTCATTCACACATTCGTTATTCCCTCTCAATGTTTATGTAATGTACAATTATTAGCCAAAAAAGATACAATCATCGGAAAGAGTAAGGTGATACTAAAATACCTTCCTGCTCCTCTGGGTTCAGGGAAGTCACCCAATCGTTGACTAATTTTTTATAGTGACTTATTCTCAAATTGTCAGGATTTTTCAAATAGACGGGCAGTTTTTGAAAAAGGAAATGCATTTTATAATGTGACGAAGTGGAGGAGAAAGTTCTAGTAAGTCTGGGGTTGACGATACCGATATTTACAGCTGTTCTTGTGTTATAATAATTATATAATATTATCACAATTATTGTGAATGATATTAGAAAATATAGCTACTTTGTGTTTGAATATATACAAAGTTAGGGTTCTTATGTATAATTGTTGTACATTTAATACCTTAAATTCTTCAAAGAGATAATCTGATGGATATGTTAGTGGTTTGTGTAAGGCGCTTTTCATTATAAGTTTCTGAACAGTCGATAAAGGAGTCAATGTAGTTTTGAATGTACCACCCCAAGCTATAATACCATACTGTAAGATGGACTGAGTGTAAGCAAAATAAACTTGTTTTATTATAGTGGGTGTAAGGATTCCGCTTAAAGATGCAAATAGATAAATAAATTTTCGGAGCCTATTTCTAAGGTGGTGTATATGATTGCTCCATTTCAGCCGACAATCAAATATCACGCCGAGGTATTTATATTCATATACTCGTTCAATACACTCACACTGACATTGTGCATAATTATTCTGTGCGCCACAGGAGAGTAATATCAGTTCTAGACCGATTGGATCACCATTGGCTCTAATGGAAATAGGTAGGTACCGTATTTCGTCTGGCTGATATTGATGGTTAGTCGATTATCATCAAACCAGTCCTTCACAACACCCAATCCTACCTCAGCTGCATGAAAAACCTCATCCCAGTTGTTTCCCCCAAAAAGCAACGCGGTATCGTCTGCATACAAATATATATGACTTTTATCAATATTTACCTTACTCAGGTTATTTATATAAATTAAAAACAGTATTGGGCCCAGAGTGCTACCCTGGATCACTCCAAAGTGGTTATTCATTGGTGCACTTTCTTTGTCCAAGATAGAAACAACTTGACTCCTTCCACTAAAGTAGCTCTCAAACCACTGGAGAGAAGCACCCCGAAAACCAATATACTTCAGTTTTTTTAGAAGAATATCCCTATCAATTGAATCGAAAGCTTTAGCTAAATCAATGAAGGTTAGAAGAACTTTTTTGTTAGCAGAAATTAAATTATGTATTTGATTGGTTAAGAGGAGAAGGTTGTCATTAAGATTTTTGTCATTTCTGAAACCAAATTGATTCTCGAATAGAATGCTATTATTTATCAAGTATTTCTCTAATTGCTGCCTAACTGCTTTCTCGATGACTTTGGATATGACACTGACTAAATTGATAGGTCGGAAACTAACAAAATGACTTTTAGGGCCAGACTTATGTATGGGAACGACTTTTCCAACTTTTAAGTTTTTAGGGAAGACTCCTTGCAAAAAGCTACAATTAATAATATGAAGTAATGGTATTTTCAAAGAATTAATATTTTTCTTAATTAACGAAGCTGGAATTCTATCAATGCCCGGGGCAGATCCTCATTTAAGATCACCTTATAATTCTTATTCAGTCAACATCACAAATAGGCAACAGTTCAAAATGCAAATCCACACTGAAATCCGCATCATTTACTGGTCCTTCAGCAATATTGGGTATGGCCCCAACAAGATTAGCACCTACATTTACATAATAATTGTTGAAATTATTAGCAACATTTACTATTTCACCAGGTTTTATATTATCATTACCTCTATTGTTTAAAAAATGTTGAATAGGGAATCTGTCGGCATTTTTACCTAATCCAGTGATTTCTTTAATACTACTCCAAAGTTTTTTGCTATCACTGCCAGCATTGGCTACTTTATTTCGAAAATAAGTCTCTTTGGCTGTCTTTAATAACTTAGTGAGGTGATTTCTGTATTGTTTGAATTGGTCTCTTAGAGTAGCATTGAAATGCTGATGTTTTAATTTTTTGCTTAATTTATCTCTCTGACGGATGCATTTCAGTAAACCACTAGAGATCCACGGTTTAATTTTGAAGTTTTCAGATGAAATAATTTTAGTTTCTGTGGCCTGAGAAATAATTTGTTTAAGTTTGTTAATAAAAATTTCGCAACTGGAATTCACATCTGGTGTACTTGTTACATTGGACCAATCACAATCAGCAATGAGCTGAGAAACTAGATCTTCATCTAAAACTGTAACCTGTCGATTGTAATTGAATTGAGACTGTTTTTTATTATTTAACAATTTAATTTGACATACAGTAAAATCATGATCAGTCATGCTGCATCTGATTACGGCTGACCTTATAGCATTAGTATTCTTTATATCTGTGAAAACATGATCAAGGCAGGCGGATGTCGTGTCAGTAATCCTGGTAGGTACGTTTATGCAACTGACAAAGCCAGCAGCATAGAGCACATCCAGGTACCGCTCCGCCGTGTGATCAGGTATTTCACGAGGCAAAATACAACAATTAATATCACCCATTATAAAATGTGTACAGTCTCGATTCCTGTTAGTGATGTAAGTCTCAAGATCATTAATAAAAGGTTCTATGTCAGCAGAAGGGCTTCTGTAAATTGCTATCAAACAGAAATGTTCGGCATTGAGAGAAAGGTCCAATTTCACACATGACGTACCATCAAGGCTTACATCCCCCTGGCACACAGCAAAACATTTATTAACATAGACTATAACTCCGTCGTTCTGATTTCGACTATTCTTATTTAAAAATACATCATATCCTTCCATATTCACTGTCTCGCAGCTATCATCAGTCCACGTTTCAGTAAGAGCTATTATGTCAAATTTTTTATTGTAACTGTTCAGAATCACTATCAATTCATCTATATGTTTATTATAGCTTCTTTATATTCAAGCTTAAAAAACTAATGCTCCCAATCTCACCCTGCTCCCCAGTAAAAAAATTAAACAAACTGAAATCTTCAAAAATGCTAGTATATACACGTCTCTCATATCAACTAAATTATCAACGAAATCATCCATTGAGACCAAAAGAAAAAAATGTAAAATCGTTTGCCGCTCGCATGTGCATACACGATTGAAAAATAAAATATAAAATGCTCACTTATAATCGTGAAGTAGGCCTGAAGTAGGCCTACACACTCATAGCATATAGCCAGTGATTGTAATACTCCAATCAAAGGAAAAATGTCAAGATCTAAGACGCAAAAGAGAATAAAAATCATAAGAATAAAATAACCCACATAGTAATGGGTGTACGAGGAATAGAATGCAAATGATTAATTTCTCAAAATAAAACATCAAATAATCATGTTTGAAACCTTACAGAATTTCATACAACAGTTTTGAATAGGAGGGTTAAAATGTCTTATTTTTAAGAAATTTCATATTTTAAAAATTTTAATTTACAATGCTTCATTCACCTATGTGACACATTATTGTTTATACATGAATGGTGAATCGGGTTATTCTTTATAGTTGAATGATTCAATGAATAAGCAGAAAGAAAAACAAAGAAGAATTCGGGTGCAATAATAGATTAGATAATTCCACAGGTACCTGTAGTAATGATAACGCTAAGGGCTGCTTCAACAACACATTACTAACGTTACAGCAGCGATCCTTGCTTAGGCAACTTAGAACCAGCCAACTACGATATAACACGAGGCATTCAAAATTAAAAAAGAAGATGAGGAAGATTATCATCTGTGTTAGTGTCATATTGGTAATATAAGAGTGTAGGCCTAAATGATATCATTATTGAATTATTAACATCTATAAGTTTAGTAAAGATAGATTTTATTCAAATATGTAGGTAATATTATGAGTAGATAATATGGATAAAGTTAAGATTATACTGAATTATACATTTTCATTTCAAGAAATTAGTGCGGTGTGCTAGTAATTTTGAATTTATAGTAAGAACTTGTGTGAAACGATAATAATGATAGATGATAATATTATTATGATTATAGAATATTTTATCTTCTATAATCATGGAAAATAAATTATAGTATCTTGACAATAAATAGAAGTGAGTTAAGATTAATACACTAATTACGAATAAGTGTGGTATCGGTATTCGCAAGTAATTGTAATTTCCTGATCCTTAATTTAGTTTGCTGAACTATGCCGCATTCTCATCAGTAAGAGTATGTGATGTTAATTCATTCAATTATTGGGCCATTGAAGTTATAGGAATTACCGGTCCTGCTTGATGTTTTTTAACAAGTACTCTGCAATCGTTGACCGAGACGCTGACTAGTTTTCCAGCCTTGCAGAGAGCTCTTGCATGGTTGAAGATGGCACCCATATGTGGAGACAAGTGCTCATTAATAAATATTGTAGTTTCCGGGAAATTAACATGAAGATTTCTGGCAGAAAGATTTTTAGTTTGCTTTCGTGCGAACAGCCATTCTGCTTTCACGACCCTCGATACAAAGTTCACAACAATTGATGGAGGAAAGTTTTTATTTCTATTGGGGAGTCTGTGTGCGGCAGAAATAGCATATCTGTCAAATGGAATATTGAGTTGAAGTGACAAACTCTGCAGTATTGCACACACATTTTCACCTTTAGTTACAGGAATACCCGAGATCACAATATTGTTTTTCCGTGTATGTTGCTGGAGATTGGCTGCCTCTAATTTCAAATCTTCAACTTCAGTTGATAATTAAATAATAAATTTTATTATTAGCAAGAGTTAGTCTGTCTATTTCTTCAGAGTTTCTATCACACTCTTAGCAGTTACATCCTTGAACTGTATTTTTAGTTCACTAATATCGTTACCGTACTGACCTTATTCAAATTGCCCTGCATAGCGTCGAGTTTCTCATTGTTTTCTTTTCGGAATGCATTTATAACTTCAAGAATGTCTCATGACTGGTCACAGGCTTTATCATGACGATCATTCTGATTGCATTGTTCACATTTCCAGTTTTTCGAAGGGATGATTTTTTATTTGGATCGTTGGAGTCAGTTCTATCCAAACAGGTCGGGTGAAAGGCACTGTTACAGGAGGTACACTTGACACTGTCTTTCACTTGTGTAACAAAGTAACATCATACATTTTTTACATTTATCTGCCATATTTGTCACTAAGTAGTATTATTTGTAAAAACTTTTAGGCTAACTGAATTCAAAAAGCACAATAAACAAGCACGGGAGCGACAAACTATTACAGGCTATCTAAAAACTGATAAGCTTTCGACTAGGAGATGCTCACTCATCGGCAGACCGATGACAACTGATATGATGAATGAATTGATACATTCATTCACCAGCGAATTGAACCACTACTAGTGGTTGAAAACGATTGTTGATAACTAATACAGTATAGATAACTTCTAAGGCTACTCGAAATTTTAGAACGAATCCAAATTCAAATTTTATTCATAGCCCAAGGCACATAGTAAAATATTGTGCAGACACTGTCAATATACGTAAAAAACACACAACTTAACACTAAACATAAAAAATCATTACATACTGCAGAACAATGCTAAAATACTCTTCTAAACTGTAAAAAACATTTTTTCAATATAAACTTTTTTATTTTCTGTTAGTATTCCTTCTCAGGTAAGTCTCGAATATCTAATGGTAGGTGATTATAAAATCTAATTGTCCAGGACATAAAACTAGTATGACTACATCTAAAATAATAAAATTCATTTCGGATCTTAATCGATTCATATTAAAATTCTATCGATTCCGTGTGTAGCCTATATGTAAAGCTGATGCGTTTACACCAAAGTTATTAACAAAATTTTTATTTCTCCGTCCTTATAGATTCTATTAGATTGAACATAACTTATCATACACATGATGAGCATATATGTTTGTCAAGTTCCGTTCAATCTAATAGAATCTAGGCCATAAGGACAGAAAAATAAACAAGTTGTTAATAGCTTTGGTGTAAACGCAGCTTGACTTCAGTTTGACTTCACAAACAAACCAACCATGATATGGTGAACCATATGGCTTTCTTTAGATAATCTATCTATAGTAGGCTGTGGTTGAACTCATAATTCCCAATCTTATGAATAAAAGGCTTGCAATGAGAGAGAGAGGTGGTGCATTGCAAATAGTTCTATCCAAGGTACCAACTAGAATAACATAAAATCTATTCCAGGTACATTACATTGGTTCCAACTGCTCTTTCTTGCAATACAAAAAGGTTTAGAGAGTAACTAGGTTAGTAAGGTTTAGTAAGTAAAACAACTAGTACCCTTTTATTTGTCTTTCAAGATCATGACCTCATGTTTCAACTCTAAGGTCATCCTCATATTCAAATTTTTCAAACATCAAAAATTATATTTCATTTATTACAACATCGTTTGTACACTTTTAGTAGGCTATATATTAACATCTTTATATCAAATTTGATGAAAAATGCCTGCTACTTAGTTTAAGTTGAGTATCCATTTAACAACAACAACAACAATGACAAAACAACTTAATCATAAATTAAATAGAGATTAGCTTAATCTATAAATTAGGAGTTTCTCATATTTTCTAGTTCAACTAGAACATTCGACTTTTATTCCAAAATATTCCATCATCATATTCCAAATAAATTTGCATTAGGAAATATTTTCTCAAAACTTACTTAGATCTCTTTGTTTTTAGAAGAGTTATTTTATTGAAAACCTCAAGGCATTTTTGATTGCGTTTTATCATTCTGCTATGAACATAAAAATCATATTTAATAACATACCACATGCAAGATAGTCCTTATACCGTATGTATTTTATTGTATTGCGAAATTATAGCAAACGCGACTTTATGAATGAGCCTCACGGTGTCATGTTACAGCTTAAAAGATGGCTTATCTTAAATGGTATTGCCTCTTACAACAGAAAACTGCTCGCTTATACGGTACCGTACGGTACGTAGTGGGCGTTCTTCTGTCATTACAGCAAGGCTCTTGTAATCTTGAATGGCTTTGACGATTTGTATCTGAGGACAAACTGTTGGCATACTCTTTCATTCATAACTTCTAGTTTCCATTTCAGCCTTATTTGGAATCTCTGCCTATCTTAACCAGTCATCGTTTTTTATTTTCAATTCATTCTTATCTGCTAATTTCTCATGATAGTCATAAATTATGGTTAGCTACTATCTACCCTCTTGAATAAAATCAACATACAGTATGAGTAGGCTAATTTTTAGCTGTTATAAATGCTTTATAACATTCAGTTATCAGTTATAATGCATAAATATAATGATAGATTAATATGTTTAGTTATTATAACATAAAGAAATGAGATCAATACAAAGATTCTACATAGATCAAGTAAATCTCATCTATGAAATATCTAGTCTTCTGAGTATTTATTTATTTGAACATTTCGGTGTAGAGCCAATCTTCATAGCGAGTTATCATAAATTTACTATTCCAATATTCAATAGTTTTCTATTGTGTTCTTTACCGCAACGTTCTACTCTCAGTGGAGCTCATGGAACTATAATATGATATGCATAGGCTATCAATATGTATATTTGAGAAATCAAAAATCTTCGTTTGGCGTCTCATATTCAGAAATGTTCAAATTTATTATGAATTCAATTTCATCTTAATGCAAATCTCATATTGATTTTTGCATTGCAAGCTATTTGACTAGCTTTGTAATAAATTTTACACTATTCAATTGATAAGCCTTGCATTTTATTGGCATTGTAACTTGAGAGCTATGAATAGCAAAAATAGAATTATTCATATTAAAATATTAGTAAGTATTGATGGAATCTATTTATATCGTGTCTCCTGTTTTAATTTATATATATATATATATATACTGGATAAATTGAGTTATCCAATTTCCTTCAGAGGCTGAACCTTCAGCTATATATATATATATATATATATACTGGATAAATTGAGTTATCCAATTTCCTTCAGAGGCTGAACCTTCAGCTATATATATATATATACTGGATAAATTGAGTTATCCAATTTCCTTCAGAGGCTGAACCTTCAGCTATATATATATATATATATATAATATATATATATATATATTATATATATATATATATATATATATCAGTATATATCTCAGAGCTAAAGGTTCGGCCTCTGATGGAAATTAGATAAATCAATTTATCCAGTGAACATGAGCTTCATTTATATCTTTATAATTTGCTGATAAAATTAATGATTGAGTGAGCATATATATATATTACAACATTAAATCAAAATATTTCTTTCATCTGTGTATCCTTAGACATGTAAATGTGATATAGTTCTTAATTAGTAAAATACATTTTTTGTACCTTTCAAGACTTGCACAAGTTTTATATTAATTTCAATATTTATATAACCTTTTGACGAGCTAGCTTTTTAAATCTTGTTTCACTCGAAGCACTGAGGGCGCCCTAGATTTATATATTCTCGATAATTATCACTCACATGCTGAAATTCACAAGATGATGGTGGCGATCCGAATTTCCTGTCATCTTGGGTTTTCTGGTGGCTGAGGTCGTCTTCTCCAAGGGAATAAATAAATATCTGAATGACTTATGCCTTAATACAGCATCACTAAGTCTTATGAAAATTAATTGATGAATTTAACTTAAAATCTTTCAAACGTACAATTTAACAAAAAAGGGACTTCTACTCTATAAATTTAGTGGCATTCCATGGTGGCATCTGGCAAGCAAGCAAGTGGGCTCTGATCTACCCCTATTCTCTATGAATCCTATCATACATAGAGTTTGCATACATTTAAATATTCAACTACTACGCCATTATATAATCAAATAGTCCATGCCAATCTGCTAGGCTATTACCTATATCTTAGGTATTACATTTTATAATTACTTGGATTACACCTTATACATGAACTGAGTAGTGATAACTTATAAATTCTTATCATTTATATAAATACTGATGGTTATTTTTGAATCGGCTTGTTATTGCCGCCCATCAACTACTGCAATTTGATTGGTTCATCTAAAAATTACAAATGTATCCATGCACCTAATGAATATACATACTTCCTCAATATTTTTATTAATTTTATGTATTTTGTACATGCTCATTTCATACAATAAATTTTTATAAGCTTTTTAAGTTGTTTTTCCATTTACAATAGCATGCCATGTGGTTACCAAATCCTCTAGTTGAATGCTATTTGTTTACAACAGAAATTTGCCAAAGGTGTCTGGCTAAATTTCAAATTATACGGCTTGATCGATCATTTAGGTTGCTGACCATTAAGTATTATAGCCTAACCTCGAAATTCCAATATTTTATATAATTCAATAAATAGCAAATAAAGTTATTTTCTATTTGGCTGTTCTAATTGTAGCCAGGATACCCGTTATTATCTAATCTTCCAGTTGTTGCTATCGCACCCGGCGATAATAGAGCAGCTGTTTGCTCAAGACCTATAAAATCCTTTTATTAAGCAATTTTGCTTGCCTATCAAAAATAATTTATTACATAATGTCCCCGAATTTGAATTCAAAATATTTTGAGAATCAACTATATTTTTAATACAAATTCTTCCTTCAACACATCAACATAACCTAAAAATATCCACTGAAAACACTTTCAAAACTCCACAACAACTTGCAGACTCTTTCTGCATACACCCCCCTAACTCTAATCAATACAATAACAAATTCCTCCTTATCAACATAAAAATATCATAAATATAACATCTTAATTCCATTTCTCCCTTCTCTAACAATAATACAACATTTTCAAATCTGCCGCTTGGCAGTGATACCAACCCACTTTCCAAACAAAAACATTGATTCTTACACAATAAATCTCTTCTAAATACTTTCGAGTAACATTTTTGGGCTCATACTTCATTTACAATTTTCAGGTCTCTTATTCTAATAATATTCTCTAGATACAGGTACAATTTTTTGTTTGCTATTCTTGGTTTTGGCTTCATATGGTAACTGGTTTCATTTGAGGTTTTTTGGTAACAATGTGTTAATGATAATGATAATAATATAAAACATCTAAATAAAGATATATAACATCAACTGATAGAATAAATAACATGAATAGTTTTTTGGGAACGTTCACTTTATCGACATGGGTTTAACAGGCACTTTATACGACATTTGTTTAACAGGGCTCTGTGCTTTTGATTTGGTGGGCCTTGGCTACGTTTACACTTCCTTCATCATTAAGTCACAATCTCTAGATTTCTATTTCTGGTGGTTCAGAATTAACCTAACTTCTGCAATTTCCACATTTAAAGGTAATTATCCTATTTTATTCTACATATCCTATCTTGTGGCCTTTTTTAAACGATGCTTAGAGAGAAAACACATAATTAAAAATTGTTCTTCGGTTTGTTACAGGCCTCTATCGGTTGGAGCGAATTAAAAATCAAATTTGGTGACACGAGGTGAAGATTCAATACTAAATTTATTCAGGTAGGTCAGTATTTGGTTGATAATATTGTTTTTATTTGTCTTCTTATCAAATTTGCTTCAAATTCTATGATATGATGTAGAAGTTTTGTGGTTTTCCAGTATCTTCTTGTATTTCTGCCTGTAGATATTGATGTAGGCAGTCTAGGCTATCTGCTATCGATTGATGAGGCTGTCCTATTGATAATTCATCTTCATAAATTTAAAGCCCTGGTATCTGGTGTACTTTTTTAAACACTTCATTTGTCCGGTTTCTTTCAACTCATTCAATGTTTTCCTTCCATATCTGCATTGTGGTTTTAGTTTGTTTTTCCCTTCATTTTCATTTAATATTTCCCACTCAGTTTTATTATAAATCATCATAATCATAACAATAAGCAATTCAACAATGCAGGATTTCCAATTGACAATAATACCTTCTTTTAACAATAATACAGCTTTCATCATCACATTATTAACAAGCATTAAGTAATAACACACATTATTAAGTAATAACACAGCCATAATAACAATCATAATACAGTTACCCAATACATTTAATATCACTTTCATAGCATATCCTTTCCATAGATAACAATCAGGTGCTTTTATTTTGACTAGATTACTCTTTATTTCTTCTAATTCCACACAACATTTTCCATCCATCAGTTTCTCACAGTACTCTCCATCGTTTTCATTCAGGTAACCATCATTAGTTGCAATGTTATTCCGTTTATTTATTTCCCAGTAGTGGTCACATTGATAAGCAGCTTTTTTGAACCATATATGCCATGGATGTATGCCATCTCGGTCTCCGTATGTCGGTCGTTCAGTGTCCGGGTGTCCTTTCTCCAACTGTCATCCAGATCCTTGGCGTCCCTTGGCTAGTGTATCCATTTGTCTATTTTTAGTCCAATATTGTTCCAGGAAAGCAGCACTGAATTCTTGATTATGGATCTGGAAAAACATCGGTCAATCGGAGTCGCCACATATTCCAAGAGGTGGGTGTTAGGGATTGTACCAATTTTACTTGATCTATAAATTGTTTAGGTTGAAGATAGCGGTCTGTATTATCAAAATGGTCTAATCCATTGAAACCGTGTAATAAATCAAACGTTGCTATGGGGATAGGCTCTACATTCTCATGCGGAAATTGATGTACCTGACTCTAGAGTTGTATCAACTTCTCTTGGGCCTGTTTCCAATGACCAGTAGCTTCCGTTTCATTATCTACTACTTCGGCATTTAATTTAGATAAAAATGATTGCTGTTCCCCAACGGCTGTCTCCAATGAATTAAATAGTACTTTGTTTTGATTGATATCAGTATTTAGATGAGTAGATTTAATATTCTGTTGTTGATTTATGGAAATAAGTTGACTATTGTTCCTATTTACTATCAAGCTTATGTCCTGTGTTTTAATTACTATTTGCTCTTGAATTTCTTTTTGACAATGAGCTCCAATGCTTGTTGCTATTTCCTGAATTTGCGAGGTGTTTCGTACTGTTAAATTATCTATTATTTCATTTAATTCACAAGTAACAGTATCTATTTTTGCTGCCAAGCCTGTTGCAATTATTTCCTGATTTTCATTTTGCAAATCTATCATTACCTTTAATTCTTCCCTATAACTTTCTGCCTTGCTGTCAATAGCATCCAACTTATGTTCTACTGCTTGTATGACCCCTTTCATATCCCTACTCATCCTTACCAACATATCCTACAATGACTCCTGCACTTCCTTCATTTCCACCTTTATGTCCTTCTTCATTCTGGCCATTGTATTTCCTAAACTTTTAGAAAATGACTTGAGCATCCCCTCTAATATAATCCTCCTTCTTGCTTCTTGAGAGATTTCTAATGATCTATCACTGTTCCCAGGATTCATAACGGTGACTGGAGATATCTGGGTAGTGGACTCAATTGCGCCCCCCTCAGCTTTGACTACCACTACTTCCGCCGTTGGCAGTGTGTCTGCTATCTCACTTTGCGCGGACAAAGAGAGACTCATTTTAAAAGGATAATGTGTCAAAATTTTAAAAAAGTGAAAGTTTGGCTAACAAGGTCTTTATAGGTCCACAAGATAGAACTGTACAAAAGTGAAGTGTTCAAAAAGTTTTCCACCAAGGATAACTCACATAAACAAACAGGTACGCCAATTTGAAGCTTATTTTGTTTTATGTCCTATCTAGATCTGTCAATTTGCTCTGTATGCCTGTATTTATAACTATTCGGCCTTCTTTTACAAATAATACTAGCCTACACTGAAATAGATCAAAAGTCAATTTCCAACTAGCTTATTGATTGTAGCCTATAATATTTTCAAACTGGCTTATATTTAACTTATTAATGACATGATAAAATTCAGCAATTTAGGCCTATAAAATATTCTAAAATACAGTTTCAACAATAATAAAAATTTATAAAAAATAATTTCTTCTTTGCTTGAAGCCATTGATTCCCAAAAATAGTTTTCTACAATGCTTGTGGTCCTGAGTAAATTCTCATTGACTATCAACCATTCACAACAAATCTCAATCTGTATTGACTTGTCTGTAATTATCTGTGATACTCAGCCTTGATTTACTCTCAATAATGATTTTATGAGCTCTGTTCTCATCACCAGGCCCACATTGAATGCAACATTGTCTCATCACTAGCCCCATGTTGGGTGCCATTGTGTCACATTATTTTTTTCAATAATGGGTTGCCCTGCTTGGCTGCAGAAAATAGAGCATGAGTAATAATATATATCACCCTTGTTGTGTTTTTTAGAATATATATAATACCAATTTCTTACTGGCTCGACCAGGAGCTCCCACAATTCTCTGCTCTAGCCGGTTACTGGTTATAATTTAGAACCAAAGCCTGTTCAATAATTTTTCTTCACACCAGCCAATGTGTGCAAGATCACAAACAAATTGTATTAAATAATAGCAATATCGTTATAAATTATTGTAATCTATTATTTAATGTAAAAGTATAAATAAAAATGCAACCAAAAATATATTATTTGTGTTAAATTGCAAAGGAAATATGCATGTTTTGAATGTTATATAAATGTATCTCTAAAAAACTCAAGGAAACGAAATCCTTGTCCTTAAATATGGAATTTATTATTGTTATATCAGAATATTATGAAATGTTATTCAAATCAGCAAAAATAATCTTAAAAATACAGTATTTGTAATCAGCATTGATAAAAAAATAAAAATCACATCAAGTGTAACCCTGTTTGTACACAACCTACCAAGCGTACAAAAGGAATTGCTCGAATCAAGCGGTAGACAATTGTTAAGTCACCAAAGTTAATCATGTTCTCACCCAAATATATGTAAAAGCCCAGACAAAGAGTCAAAACCTGTACCACCAAATAATGAAAATCTATATTTGTTTCGAATATCGCTAGAATCCTGAGAGGATAATATGTTGAATTTTTTGTTGTATTTGTTATAGTTGTGGGTCTGCTCATAAGCTACCCTTGAATGGAAGTTGTGAATTTGTTTTAATGAAGGATCCAAGGAGACCTCATTAATTGTATTTGGATTGTATTCAATGAGAGGAACAATCAATTATCTATTTTTCTCGTAGCCAAAAGTGTACGATATATTGTGAAGTTTGTAGAAGTCAGGAGATAAAAATTGTGTATTCATCACAATATCAGATTTTTCAAATAGTCATTGTTTCGACTCGTCTTCCAATAACCTATTTAAAATATCCTGAGGGCTTTTGTGTGATAAATCTTTTGAGTAAATCTCATGAAAGGAGAGAATTAACTAAAAAAAATCGTAATTACCCTTATAGAATGAAAGATCTGCCAAACGAATAGTTAGCACCCGAGCGATAAGGCTTCCTTATCAACAGCTGGGTATAAGATAAGAGTACCGTTCTGTACTATGCATTTTTTCAGAGAATTATTCAATAAAATAATAATTATTTTGCAAATTAAGTGCAAATCATTTATGAATTACTCATTGAACTTTTGGAGGTTACACTGTTGTTTACAATTGATCAGATGTTTTTGTAGCAGCTCAGACACAGCTGACTGACTCAATATACTATAAATGTCATACCAGGTTCTCATGGGATTTTGAGATTCTTCAAATCGTATTTAATGATATTGGCTAATTTATATAAATCTCTTGAACGTATTATTTCCAAAGATTTGATTATCAATGCTGTATATCGCTGTCTTAACCAACTTATTTGGTGAAGAATATAGAAAACTATTATTTGTGCTTAAAAGAGAATTTCAACTGTAAGCTTCAAAAAATTATTTAAGATTGTGTCTTTAGATATGAATTTAAAAAGAAGTAATAATTAAGTTTGCTCTTTACTATAATGCTATAAAATTTGATATACTTATTTGGGCTTTTTAGGGTGGGGTGGTGTGGATTTGAAATGAGGAAAATTGAAAATTCTAAATACAATCTTTACCTGGCTCAGTCAATTCCCTATAGGATAATTGAAGTCTGAAACCAAAAACTCACTCCTACACTGTCCAAAATCCAAGAGACTAAGAGAGACTCACAGCAACTAACTCTGCAAGACATGGCTGCCTGCATATATACTAGCACCACAATTTTCCACCCCTCATCACCCTTCGCCCTCTAGCTCCGCCTACACTCAAACTCTTCAGCTAATATTCTGATTACAAACTGGATTCATATATCAATTTAAATTTACTATAATGTTTATTATGTTATGTCATTTTAAACTATGGCTCCCCTTCATTATTAAAACAAATGATATCATACATTTTATCAATATTTAAACTCTGAAGTTTGGATACTGACATTTTGAATACATTCTCATTGAATTTGATTAATACAGTGATCAATCTTATAAATCTAATATGGAAAATACTTCAATAATAAATACATGAAATGAACAAAATACAATGTCATACAGTGCATAATTACAATTGAATTGAATAAATCAAATTAATAAGATACCAATTAATTACCACTTAATTAATTAAGCTTAATTAAATAATAACTATATCAAAGACTTATGGAGAATAAACAAGGATAAAGAGAGGGCTCCAGTGCTAGTAAAATTCAACTCAATGGCAATAAAAAGTATTGTATTGAGAAGAAAGGGAAAGCTTCAAAATGGAAACAGTTTTAAGAGTGTTCAAATCAAGGAAGACTTCTCTCAAGTGACCAGAGAAATAAGGAAAAACCTCTTCACGCATCTTTTGAGGTTGAAAAGCGAGGGTAAAAGAACTATCATGATACAAGACAAGCTAAAAGTCGAGGGAAAACTGTACACACTCAATGACCTGGAGCAACAAGAGGCCAAATCAGCCAAACGGGCTAGAAGTGAAGAGCCATCTCCTAGAAACCAGGATGAGGGAAGTAAGATTTCTTATGTAAAGCAGTCTGTGAAGAAAGGTAGAAAAGGGGAAAATAATAGAGGCATCGAAAGTTTCCTAACTAAACGCGGTGATGCTTGCAAAGAAGTGAATCAAGCAAATGAACAAGGACCTATGAATCAAGACAATGATTTGACTGAGAAAGCGGGGAAAAGAAAAGATGAGAGTCAGAGAGACGCAAATAACCAGACATAGCAAATACAGGAAATTAATAGGACCGGATCAATTCAGGAATTATTAAAGAACAGCTCTAATAAAAAAGATAAACTTATACAAAAGAATAACAAAATATTGAAAAGGAAAACTTTATACATTGGAACGTTCAATGCAAGATCGGTCTGTGGAGAAGATAAGCTAATGGAACTTGAAGAGGCCATGAAAGAAATAAGTTGGGATATTTTAGGATTAGCAGAAATCAGGAGGAGCTACGAAGAAGTAGTAGAAAGAAAAAACGGACATATATTCTGTCATGCAGCGGCCACAAGGGGTCATAGGGGAGTTGGATTCTTCGTCAACAGAAAACTAAAAAATGGTCTTTCAGAGTTCCAGGCTGTCTCTGACAGAATTGCATTCCTGCGAGTGACAGTCAGAAATTTGAAATTATTCATTATTCAAGTGCATGCACCAACATCGGACAGCACAGAAGAAGAAACTGATGGATTCTATGAGAAGGTGGAGGAGGTGATGATAATGACGAGAAATGGAGAGCGATTGTTAATAATTGGAGATTTCAATGCAAAAGCTATTAGGAGAAGTTATGGAGATAGGAGTAGCAGTAGATATGGTGATGTGGAATCTACAAACGAAAAGGGAGAAAGACTTCAAGACTTCGCACTGATTAACAATCTGAAAATAATGAATGGTTTTTTCGAAGGAAATATAGAGGAAAGATGGACATGGAAGTCTCTAGTAGGTGGTTTGCACGAAATAGATTATTTCATTGTTAGGAAAAACAATGATATGGTCAGAAAACTGGAAATAATTGAAAATTTCAATTATGATTCAGACCACAGATTATTGATGAGTGAAATGTTACTCCACAAGAGAAGATTTTACATCAAGTCGAAACAAATAAAAGTAGATGAGCTGAATGGGGAAAATTTTATGGAAAATCTAGAAGTAGAATTTAGGAGGAGACACATAATGGAAATAAGTGGTATTGAAGAAATGTATGAAAACTTGGTGCAATCCATATGCTCTGCTTCTGACAGATTGGCGAGAGAACAGCGAGCGAACAGAGAAACAGGGAGAAGAAGGAGTAATAGGATTTCATCAGAAACAAAACTTCTAATTGAAAGGCGAGAAAGACTGAATAGAATTGTAAACAAGACTGAGGAACAAAAGAAAGAACATCAAAATCTAAGAAAAGAAGTGAGGAAGAGAATAAGGGAGGAGTTAAGAGAGTTTGAGGAGAACATTATAAACTCGATCATTTCAGCAACAGGATCGACCAAAAAAGTGAATCAACAGCTTAATATGAATAAAAGAAAATGGATTCCCAGACTTAACACTGAAGAAGGAATGGCAACCGAAAGATGGCACATAGTGGAGGAAGTAACTGCATTCTACGAAGACCTTTATAAAGCAACAGAACAAGATGAAAGATGGGTAGCAGTCAATGATCGGCCTATCGAATTTCACGAACCAGACATTCTAGAGGTAGAAGTAGTAAATGTAATTGGAAATCTGAAAAAAGAAAAAGCTCCAGGAACCGATGGTATCACAAATGAAATACTGAAAATAGCATTAGACAAACTAGTGAAACCACTTACACTACTATTCAATAAAATTTTGAGAAATAAAGTGATTCCTAAGGACTGGAAAACCAGCATGGTGATAATCTTGTTCAAGAAAGGATCCCGATTAGACGTAAGAAATTACAGACCAATAACTCTCTCATCCGTACTATACAAAGTTTTCGCCTCAATTATAAAGAATAGAATCATGATTAGAGTATACGAAAACCATCCTACTGAGCAGGCAGGATTTAGGCCCGGCTTCTCCACAATGGACCATTTACAGGCGGCTAATCAGCTGATTGAGAAGTGCTCAGAGTACAATAAACCTCTGTACTTGGGGTTCATCGACTATCAGAAAGCATTTGACAGTCTCAGTCATCGCAAAATGTGGGAGGCGCTAGAAGAGTCTGGAATAAGTAGAGATTACATCAAGTTGATGAAGAGCCTCTATGATGGTGCAGAAATTTTTATCGAGTTGGAGAGAAGAGGAAGGAAGATCAAGGTAGAGAGAGGTGTTAAGCAGGGCTGTCCACTCTCCCCTCTTATCTTCAACTGCTGCCTGGAGTATATTTTTCGAAGGCTGGAGTGGGAGGACCAGGGGCTTCGAGTCAACGGCTTCAAACTCACCAACCTGCGATTCGCCGACAATGTAATGCTAGTGGCAGAAACCACCTCACAAATGAAAGATATGTTGAACGAACTGATTTCCATCAGTGAGAGCATGGGCCTTCATCTTAATGCATCGAAAACAAAGATCATTACTAATGCCGAAAAAGAGTTAGTGGAGGTATCCTGCGGTGAAATTGAATATGTCAAAGAATATGAGTACTTGGGACAGAGACTCTCTTTCACAAATAGAGCTGTTAGCGAAGTGAATGCAAGAATTAAGAAGGGGTGGGGAAAGTACTGGTCATTGAGGAATATATTTAAGGGCAAGTTTTCCAATCAGCTGAAATCCAAAGTGATGACAATGCGTGTATCCGGTAATTCTCTATGGGTCGCAAACATGGGCGCTAACAGAAAGATTGGACCAGAAGCTGGAGACAACCCAAAGGAGAATGATGCGCAGCATACTTGGAATCAGACTTAGTCAACGAGTGAGAAATAGAGAGGTGTTGAGCAGGATGCAGATTAAGTACCTACAAAAGGAGGCCCACATCCTGAAATGGAATTGGGCAGGACATGTGGAAAGAATGTTGGACGACCGCTGGACCAAAATCTGCACGGAATGGATCCCAAGAGACCAGGTTAGGAGAAGGGGACGACCACCTTGCAGATGGCGGGACGAGCTGATTCAGCGGGTTGGCCATGCATGGCCCACTACAGCCTGAGACCGAAAGTGGTGGACCAGAATAGTGAGCAGATTGTGAAAAGACATTGAAATTTACAACATATTATTCCTGTGAACTGTACCAATATAGTTGAGGATAGTCAATCTCAAATTTTTATTACCTCATACAGAGAGGCTTTTGTTCATTATGGATGTTAAATAAAGCTTTATTATTATTATAATTAAGCAGGTTTCTTATACCTACTCATTGTCAACATGTTTCAATCAAATATACCTAATTTATTCTATTCACAAATTTGTCCTTAGCCTATGAATTCGGATTCAACTAACATAATTAGCTTATAATAATTATTAAATTATAATTCATTGTACAACATTATATTTGTTGAATACTTTATACATATAGCCTAATCTACTTCATGCCCTAGTTTTTATAAACATGTACTCAGTTCATGTTTATGGTTTTATGTGATCACCATTCAAATAATTGATCATCAAATAATTGCTTCAATAATATTCATATGCTGACCACGTGGTAAAATTGTAGCATATGCTAACCACGTGATTACATTGTAAACTACATATCTATATTAACTTCTCTCCTAACTATATATCTATATTGCTATACACAATCTTCATTTACCTGCCATCAACTTATGCTATAGATATACAAGGGTTAGCACAAAACACAGTGGGCCATGTGGTTTCTATTGTAGACGTGTCTCTGACTGACGTTTAGAATACTGTTAAGTTTCTAGGAAAGAATGATTTTGTTTCAAACTATTTTGAAAAGAATAATGACCCCAATCATCTGGCTAGGTAGGCTATTCAAATGCATTCTCAATAGTTTCGAGAAACGGTTCTTCTTATTATTCTAGCTCTTCGAGCATTCATATTCTTACAATACAATATGTTCAGAGCACGTGTTACAACAAATAACAGAAATCTACAATTTTTAAATTTTAGGAGAGCACGTGGTCGCCATTTGTGGCTCAAACAAAAATTTGCCAAAGGTGTCTGGTTAAATTTCAAATTATACGGCTTGATTGATTATTAAGGTTGCCGACCAGTTAGTATTATAGCCTAACCTCAAAATTCCAATATTTTATATAATTCAATAAATAGCAAATAAAGTTATTTTCTATTTGTCTGTTTTATATTGTAGCCAGGATACCCGTCATTATCTAATCTTTCACTTGTTGCTATCGCACCCGGCGATAATAGAGCAGCTGTTTGCTCGAGACCTATAAAATCCATTCATTAAGCGATTTTGCTTGCTTATCAAAAATAATTTATTACAAGTTGTAGAAACAAATTTGTATGTAAAGGTATAAAGGTTAATTTTGTTTTTCTTTTTGTGTAGTTGAGAAGTTGATATTGTGGTAATTATTCTTATTCAATGAAAAAGACTAAGAGATTGTCAAAAAACCACATATTTATTGATACCGTACTTAGAAAGACCGGTTTCGGTGATTACACCATCGTCAATCTCTGATAAACTCTGATGACGACCGAAAACGGTCTTTCTAAAGCTGCGTTCACACCAAAGTTATTAGCAAAATGTTAATAACTTAATCCTTATAGATTCTATTAGATTGAACATAACTTATCATACACATGATGAACATATGTGTTTGTCAAGTTCCGTTCAATCTAATAGAATCTATAAAGATTAAGTTATTAACATTTTGTTAATAACTTTGGTGTAAACGCAGCTTAAGTATCAATGAATCTTTAATTTTTTGACAATTTCTTAGTCTTTTAATTTAAAAGGTAAAATTTGTATGTATTTGATATAAAAGAACCTCATTGATAAGTCCAGTGTCCCTTCAAACAGTGTCTCCAGCACTTTCAATGGAAAAAACAATACCGTCTTAATTTGTTTTATATTGAACAAATATTTAAATCTATAAAACAATATTTTAGAATAATATTATTAGATTTTCTTTTTTAAATTCGATTAAATATCAATCTCCATTGCTGAACGTCAAATCTGATTACTTACAAACAATTTATAAACTTTCAGTTTGGCTGCTGCCAATCAATAATATTTCTTCATTGTTAACTATTTATCAAAAAGTATTTTTGATTAAAAGTAAAACTATTTATAGAAAAGGATATTGATTTTCAATATCTGAGTCACTCTAAGGTGAAAAATAAATAGTCTAATAGTCTACATATAGTCCAGTCACTATATATATTGGTGCATGCAATTTAATATTGTAGTTCTGATTTTTAAATAATATATTATTTGGGTACATAAGAGAAGTCCAGAGCCAATTTCTTCATGAAAAATTTCCCTGTGCTAGATACAGAGTGGCCCAAAAACCTAGTATTTTCAGCTATTTCTGCCAAATCTCGTAATCGAATAGAAAAATTTGATCTCGCCTTTTTTTAGATTATAAAGCTCTGAATAAAATGAGATCATTCGGAACTCTCTATCTCCTATGAGTACTTAATTATTATTTTCAAAAATTAGTGAAATTTGAAGAAAAAATCAATTTTGATGAATTTTAGTTTTTAATCAACAATATCTTCTGATTGTTACCATTTAGATGTATAATTCAAAATCACTCGGGCGTATTTTTGTGCTCTACAATCTGAGATCAGGTAGAGCGCTCTATCTCATTTCATACTGAAAGTCGATGAAGCCAAAATCTACTGCCATTTATCGTCTACTGCCAAATCGGCACGTCAGCATCAGATAGAAAACTAGAGTTTGTTTACATTGTTTTCCATAGCAGATTGTGTCTATTTCAGTGGGGCGCAGCTGGAGTTTACCATTTTAATGAATAATAATTTACATGCTTCTGAAATAAACACAATCTGAAAGTTTTCTATCCGATGATGACGTCACGATTTGTAGATATGGCAGTAGATGTTGGCTTCAGAGGCTAGACTTCCCGGCTTGTCTATTCTATAACTGGTCTAATGTTTGAGATTACAGTCGCAACTTCTGATGTTCTGATTCCTTGAGTGACCTAGACAAAAATGGCGACTCGTCTGCTACGACTTTCATCCACTGTTCGGAATCTTCCCAACAGGAATTCCTTATCCAAGGTAATTTTTTGGATTCATTAAAAATCATATATTTTCTTGAATTACTATTTTATTTCAAATTGATCCTTGTTCATTCAAAATGGTTTTCTCGTTCGGCGTGAGCCCGTGTAACCTGCAATAAGTTTGCCTGCTTTGATTTTTCTATTATTTCTTTAATTTTTTCAACAGCTAGCGTTTAAATTAAGTTATATAAATTTAATTTATTGAGTGTTGAA
The DNA here is from genome assembly GCF_014356525.2 of Nilaparvata lugens. Classification (NCBI taxonomy): domain Eukaryota; kingdom Metazoa; phylum Arthropoda; class Insecta; order Hemiptera; family Delphacidae; genus Nilaparvata; species Nilaparvata lugens. Next base: position 39,106,281 of record NC_052509.1, on the reverse strand, counting down.
GTAGAAAAAACAATTATTTTTTTTATCTAACATTTACAACCTTTTAAATGAAGTCCTTTGTAGGTCTAGCCTACCCTACAAAACATTTAGATACCTACACCTATAACTACAATTTGAAAAAAAAATAAAATTCTTATAACACTCGTGTAGTTCAATTCCTAACGGTGTATTTCTTTCACTTTCGAAATTAATTATTCAAACAAACAAAAATAGTATAACTTTATATAAGCAAGCAGTCAGATTTATCCAATGTCAAATAGGTTACATAGGCCTAGTCTGTTAAAGAAATTCAGACAGTAGAATTGTACAAACGATTCAAATAATATATATCCTTCTAAAATCTTCAAGATGAAGCAATTTGTTAAAAATTAGCTACTGGCAAATAATTTGAAAAATATAATCCTGCTGATCTAAGAGATTTCTTGTCATAACCTATCTATAACCTCAAATTTTTATGTGTTTTTAAAATGTGTTCTGTCATTAATGAAAACAAGCAATGTGTTTCATAATTTATGGTTCGTAGTCTACATTTTATAAATGTCTAGAGAATATGCCTTTATTTTTTTATGTGTTGAACAGCTTTAATATTTAAATAGGCTCATTCGTAGTTTGCATATTTCACTCAACTTTACTTATATAGTTTTTTTAAGAAGAATAGCATTCAAGAATACTCGTATTACATTTGGGAACCAGAGGCCCGTCAAGTGACTAAGCGAGTCGAAGGGCATTAAACAGGTCATTTACTAAATGATTTGTTGTCCAAATTGTGAACCAGCATTCAATGTTGAATTCGACTCTAGACCGTGAATGGAGTTGGAAATATTAAACAAGTTGGATCAACTAAAGGTCCAACATCCGATTAGACTTTGTTTTTCATTGACTAAACTTTGGTGACAAAATTGGAGAACAAGTCGAAGCATCCATCAGTTAGAGCATTAGCTAGTAGAACATCCAACTGGTGTTCCAACAATTTTGCACCACTATTTGGATAGTGAATGGTCTGCTTTATTTCTTATTGTGCTTATGACAGTATGGTCGCCAGATACTTGCTACTAGCCACTAGATTTTGGTGACCCGGTAGGTGTCTCACTTGGGTCGCCAGACTGGCACCCAATCCTGGTTTCTCAGTTTGCTTTAGTTTAAACTTGGCCCCTGTAGTTGCTCTGGTGACCCACTGGTAACCAAATAAAGGAAGTAATACTGTACAAGTCTACGTGTCTTAGTTAGTTACCTTACTTATTAGAGTGTTAGTTTTGCAATGATTTGTAGGTCAGTTGTTGCTTTTAATAACTGTCTGCTGACCTTTTCATAGTACATTATTTATAAAGAAGACTACAGTCTCACTTACCTTGAGATATTTAAGTTTTATCAAAATATTTTACAAAAAGTCCTATTATTATTTTATAGGCCCAATTTTAATTTTTTATTTAAAAACTCATTGGACAGCTATATCCTCCTTCAATTCATTCTTGCTAATATCAATATTAATACTTTGACTTTTATAGATAAGTACCTAAAGAAGACTGAATAATCAGGTTATTGTTCCACATCACTAGCAAAAGTTGTAATAATTTTGGTGAGGATGTGATCGCACCTTTATTATTTTGTGTCCCTTGAGAAGACTAAATTTGTAATTGATTAGGCTACTTGAGAAAAAATGAAGCATTTATCGAAAAGTTATGAAGAGCAATCATACTGAAAGAGTATCTATATTATAGCTCATAATATCATCTTGATTTTTTGTAAGTTATTCTGTGTCAATTGAAGTGAGAATGTATCACTTTTTGGCTTTAATTGATGGAGAGAACCAAAACTTGTTGCACTTTGTCCTATAATCAAATAGAATATCAGGGCATCGAGCTTCGCTTGTTATTTATTTATTGATAAACAGAGCACAATTCCTTAAAATGATTGGGGAAGGACCAACAGGCACAGCCCAAAACTGTTTCTTTCCCGAATTTTGATTTATACACTATAAATAGTCCAAAAAGTAGGCTATGTTAAGTTCCATACACTTGAATTCAGGTCCAATTTTTATTTAAAACATTTGAAAACAGAAAAGTTCTAATTTAGATTGTTTACAAACCAAATTGAATAACAAAATAACACTCACTAATCACTTGAAACTGTAAAATAATGATTAACTTTGAAAATTATGATATAGGCTCTAATTTAGAATGATATATGTCATGTCAACAAATCAGATTATTTTTATCAAGTCGATTAAAATTTCTAAATGATATTTTTCGTGAAATAAGCTGATGGAAAGTCTAAGAACCCCCAGCAGCTGAGTGCATCTGCTAAAAAACGTTTTAGGGTTGAAGGATTAGAAGGAAATTTTACTTTTTTGATTTTTTTTTTTTCATAAACCTACTGTGTTGCAAATTTTATCAAAATCGTTAGAGCTGTTTTCGAGATCTGTTGGACATGAATACATCTTCTTCTATATACTAAGAGAGAATAGGGTTGTGTTTGTTTGTTCATGTGTTTGCATCAAAACATGTCAACTTGTGGATTGCATACCGTAAAAATGGGAATTATTTGGATCTCCAAATTTTGCACATAGATTCTAAAAATATCAATCTCATGCACATCGAAGCCCAAATTTCAATTTTTCTTCTAGATTTTTCAGAATTAATGTTCAAATTTCATCATGGAAATAGTTTCATAGTTACGGCATTGTTGTAAAGTGTGTTTGTATAAAGGAAGCTCATAGAGAAATTAATACGCTGGTAGCAATGTGTAGCAATATGTGTAGCTTCCATACAGGAAGCTCATTGTTTCGATACAAAGTTTTTGATACAAGTTTTGATACAAATGCTTGCAGCCTATGCAACAATGATACTAATAAGATGTTAGAGCCTCACCACCAGTTGCACGTACATCGGTTAACGTTTAATCATGATAAAATGCTATACTTTAATCGAGATCAGCGCTAAACGATGCATTTTGGTTGCACAAAACACAAATTTCAAGCGATAACGCCGATTAAACTAACCGGCGTAAAAATTGTTTAATTCTGATTTGTTGACACCATTTTAACGGCGATTAGCTGAAATGAAGAAAATTTGGTTGCACAAAGGTAAAAATCGAAAAATAACGCCGGATAAACTAATCGACATAAATAAAATTTTAACAGGCTATTCATGGGGAATTAAATCTATCTAACGCCGATTAGGTACCTACTGATAGCTGTCTTCCAATTAGTTTTTGGTAAAAAAACTACAGAATTCAAAGTATGAGCTAAATATATGAATGAATTTCATCTGTTAATAAAATAGAGAAAAAGAGTATTTAGCTGATATTAGCATTCAAAATTAAATTTAGTCCTGGCAATGAATGCTCAAAAAAGGGTATAGAAAGAAATGTTTGGAAGACAAATTTTGACCCCGCAGTTCTGTTTAGGGTAGTAAGGAGGTAAACATATCAAAAGTCCCCACCCCTACCCCCTGTGCTAAGGGGGTGGGGGTGGTTCAAAGGTACCAGTTTTTGGTTTCGTGCATATAACTCGAAAACTATGTATCGTATGGACATAACTGTTACATACAAAATTGAAGCTTACATCATTTCCTACAATATTCATCTCACAACGTTTTCTATATCTCCTCTAGTTTTTTGAGATATCCGCTCTTGAAGATGTGACATTTTTGAAAAAACACGTTTGCCTCTAATTTTTTTAAATTTATGCTCCAATAACTTTTTAAAAATCGATAGGAAAATTCCATGCTGATTATGAGCTTATAGAACATTGAATTTTCTTCAATTTTATGTTTAATGTCACACTTTTACGAATTTCCCTACACCTTTTGCTGTAGCTTTATAGTGTTGAGTGTGAAATCTCCATTTTTGCAACAATAGACCAATTGACAAAGGAATTTGGAGGGAATGTTTTGAACACAATTTTTGACTTTGCAGCTTTTTCTTGACTAGTTGGGAGAGGAACATATCAAAAGTCCCTATTCCTAACTCATGTGCAAAGGGGATGAGGGTGGTTTAAATGTTGCATTTTACAGCGTTTTGCTCTCACGCTCATATCTTGAGAACAATGTGTTCAACTACAAAACTACCAATTCAAAAATGAAGCTCAATGAATTCTCTAGACTTATTGTTAAGTGAAGTTCTGTGAAATTCCCAACTGTTCCCGAGATATTCGCTCTTGAAGGTGTGTAGTTGTTTTGTAGATGCGATGCAAAGTCAAAATTGAATCAATAGTCATCTTTACATGGGTGGAGGCTGCAGATCGCTTTTTTGATTACCATATTCAATTCAATGAAGATCTAAATTTATTGGTAAATCAAGAGCTGCAAAATTGCTCTTGAAAGCCTTCTACCGTATATAATCCTAATATGTTAAGCCAGTAATTTCTGTATTTATATACAGGGTGTTTCAGAAGTAGTGTCGAACATTTTAGGGTATTGTTCCTGGATGATAGGAGACTACAAATGTCGTATTTTAAGTGTCCAAAACTCAGCGGTTATCCTTATAGCTGCTATTTTGTTTTTTCACTTAAGAATTTTTATCTCAAGAACGAAATGTTGTATTGATCTGAAATTTGGCATGAATATCTATGCTATAAAGACTCAACTTAAAAAATAAAAAAACATTTCTATGTAGGTTTTCAAAATGGCAGCCATTTTAAATTTTTGACGGTAAATTTCACGAAAACCGTTCACTTCACAGAAAATTTACAAGAGACAAAAAAGTAAGCAAATTTTATCAAGAATTCCTCATCTTTAAAGATTGGTCGGAGAATAACAGAGAAACTAATTCTTTTCGTATCGCATGCATGACCATTTTTCACAATTTAAACATCAATATTAAATTTTCAATTCCAATTGTATTTAAGACTAGTAGATAACCCGTGCTTCGCAAGGGTCTATTTTAAAACTGCAAAATGAAAACTTGACTTAATTAAAAATTTGAAATTTGAAAACAGGCCTATAACCATCCTCGGTTAATGAAGAATCTTTATGCAAAATTTCAAATCAATCAGTCCAGTAGTTCAGACGTGATGATGTGTCAAACATAATTTTCCTACATCACGTACGTGTATGAGCCAGCTCTTTCCATTATTATAGTAAAGATGATGAATAGATGGATGATTTATCAGTATCTTTGAATGAGAATAACTTTTGAACAGTTTGAGAAATTGGTGCGGTTTTGATGTGACAGAAAATCAGTTATTTTTATTCGAATAGGATCCTCAATCATACCTATCATCTAGTGTCCCTTTTAAAAGAAATGTTCAGCGGCTTCTATACAACTGGAAGCATGACAAATTGAAAACTTGACGTAATGAAATCTTGAAGAACTGAAAATAGGCATAAATAACCATCCTCGGTTAATTAAGAATCTATATGCAAAATTTCAAATTAATCAGTTGAGTATATTTCAGATGTGATGATGCGTCAAACATAATTCTCTATTCCTTACATGTATAAACCAGTTCTTTCCTTTATTATAGTATAGAAAACTGAAGAATACATAATACTTGAAAACCTCACAGAATCATATTGATTTTTCCAATACATGAATAAATTTTAGTTCGATTAGGATCCTCCTCAATTTGAATCAGGCAGCCTTTTGTTTTCCCAATTTCAAACAAAATACCTAAAATACTCATTTCACTGGGAATTCGTGACTGATAGTACATTATAACTGACAAATATAAATTATTACTTATTTTATTGTGATCTATTCATGTTTTTCTTATGAAATTCAATGATAGGCCTACAGCATGAAGACTGTCCAATTCAATTGTACTGGTGGCAAAATTTTACATTAAAAATAGTTATTTGTTAAAATCCAAGTTCAATTGTAATGAAAACAAATTCCTTCAAAAAATAATTGTTTATAATACTTTTCGCGGGAAAAAGTTAACAAAAAAATTGGGAAGCATCGGGATTTGAACCGAGGAACCATTCATTGCTCCGTAAGCTAGCGTTTTACCATTGCGCTACACGGTCGTTCGAAAATGATAGTCTTGTAACAGCATTATAACATCCTCATAAAAAACACACTTTGGGCTGCAACAATGTAGCCTATGGAACTTCATGTACGGTAGCATAGATGAATTTGAACATTAATTCTGAAAAATCTAGAAGGAAAATTGAAATTTGGGCTTCCAGGTGCACGAGATTGATATTTGTTCAAAATTTGGAGATCTAAATCATTCCCGTTTTTCCGGTATGCAATACACGAGTTGACATGTTTTGATGCAAACACATGAACAAACACAACCCTACTCTCTCTTATTATATAGATGAAGCTTTGAAACTTGGTATGGCCATCCAGCTGATTTTACAATGTTTTTCAGATGATCTTGTTTGTTCATGATCATGCATGCAGTACAAAAATGATTAATTTCTCTGTTATTTTCTGACCAATACATCAGAGAATAGAAAACAACGAGTACTGTGGATGACTGAAGATATACTTAAGATGATGGGACGTAAAGACAAAGCACATAGAACATTTAAAAAGACATTTGACTTGGACAGTTTGATAGAGTATAGGAGCCTTATAAATAAGAGTTAAACAGGAATTATGAAACTCAAAGATTAGGTACTTGAATTCGTTCATGACAAACAATAGACAAGACTCTAAATCACTTTGGCAGAGAATAAAAGAATTCGGGCATGGCAAACAGAAATCGAATCCCCAAAATGACTTACCATTAGACCATTGGACAATATAAATGACCATTTCGTTTCACACTCTAACCAACGTGACAAAGTTGTCATTGCTAATCATATCAATGATCTTGAAGAACAGGTTACAAACTTAGATATACCTATTACTGATGAATTTCATTTCCATCCAATCTCAGAAGAAGATACTTTCAAAGCAATTCAACATATTCATAGTTATGCTATGGGTGTAGACAAAATTCCTTTTAAATTTATCAAGAAGATGTTATTTGCTGTTTAACCAACCATTACATACATTTTCAACAAGTCACTTGAAGAAGGCAATTTCCCTGAAAACTGGAAGTTTGCTCTGGTTCGCCCTCTAAATAAAGTTGCATCACCCAATAAAGTTGAGGATTTCAGACCAATCAGTATTCTACCTGCATTGTCCAAAGTGCTAGAAAGACTTATTCATGCTCAAGTTCTACAATTTTTAGACAACAATAGAAAGCTTCATAACTTTCAATCAGGCTTTAGGAAATTCCATTCAACTGAGACAGCTCTGCTTCGTGTCACTGATGATAATATAAGGTTAGCTATGAACCAAAGAAAATGCACCATACTCACCCTATTTGATTTTTCTAAAGCATTCGATACTGTTGATCATACAGTCCTTTTGAATAAGTTAGCTATTCTTGGTTTCAGTCACAACTCGTTAGTTTGGTTCAAATCCTATCTGTTAGGTAGGAAACATTGTGTATCTGTCGGTGACAACAAGTCAGGTTGGAAAAATGCTATGCATGGAGTACCACAAGGTTCAATTTTAGGCCCTCTCCTCTTCACTTTGTATGCTAATGACCTTTCTTCCATTATCAAATTCTCCAGTTTCCATACTTATGCACACGACCTTCAAATTTATTTGAGCTGTCCCATTACAAAAATTAATGAAACAGTTGGAATAATGAATCAGGATATCAATTCGATAGTTGAATGGACAAAGAAAAATGGCCTCAAGCTTAATCCCATCAAAACACAACCCATTATAATCATATATTCTCGTCTTATAAACAATATTGACCTTGAATCGATTGACAAAATTAGTGTAGATGGTAATGACATTCCTTACTGTAGCTCAGTTGAAAATTTAGGCATTATTATGAATAATACTCTTGACTGGTCAGAACAAGTGAACAAAACTTGTAAAAAGGTATTCTCAGCCATGCACGCATTGAAGAAAATGCGCGATATCCTCCCTAGAAACATTAAATTACTATTGGTTCAATCTCTTATCTTCCCACATTTGATGTATTGTAATTCTGTTCTCAGCGATATGCAAGTCACTCTGAATGATAAACTACAGCGTTGCCAAAATTATTGTCTACTCTCTCCAACGCCATGATCATATCACCCCAGCCCACATTGCTAGTTCAACATGAAAGCTTCCCGATCAAAGGCTTTTTCGAATAGTCAAACTTGTTAGAGATATCTTGAAATACGATAATCCGAACTATTTTGAAAATGATTTCAAATTTATCTCTGAAGGTAGGAGGATAGATGCTACACATACCAGAACCGGAGAAAGTACTTTAAGGATACCCAATCATCGAACTACTATTTTCACAAAATCCTTTCTTGTTAGTGCCTGTCGTGCATGGAATCCACTTCCCGTTATTGCCAGGTCCATCGAGAGCCGAGCGAGCTTCATCCTGACTTTGAAAAAACATATTTTGGAACAAATGACTGAAACTGTCCAGCCCTAGAACAATAACATGACATTTTTCCTTCACCCATCCCATCAATATAATCCCATTATAGAATCAATTGTATATAATCTCATATTGTTTAGAATATCCACTGCATTACTGCTGTATATTACTGAATATTGATTACCCTGATCCACCATTAGTCTACTCCATTTCAATAATTTTATTTTATTTGATTACATAATTACATCACTTTATTAATCATATGATTTGTTCTTAAATTTTGATTTATATTATAAAACTTCTACAAAAAATGTTTGTGGGATATTTTTAATATTATTTCCAAAGAATGGACATTGATATGTCCAAAGCTCCGCCAATTTATGTAGATCCATTACAATATTATCTTGTATAGTTATTCCAAATTGCTTTTCTTTCATATCATTGTACAGTTCAATAATTATTTTCTTAGTTTATGTTATGTAAATTCATCTAAAACGTTGCTGTATTGTAAGCTATTGTATAAGTGAATAAGCCAGTATTATTGTGATCTACATAAATAAAGTACTCAATCAATCAACCAATCTTAATAAATAAGGTATCCTTGAAATCTTGATAGCATTTGCTAACCTTCTTGTCTCTTGTAAATTTTCTGCAAAGTGAACGGTTTTCATGATATTTACAATCAAAAATTTAAAATCAAATCAAATCAAATCAAATCAGTTTATTTCCACATTTGGTACATTAAAAGAATATGTAAAAGTGCATACATTTCATTGTTTTTACAATATTTCAAACAGGTTATTAAAGATTTTTTTTACATATTATACACTATTACCATAATACATTTATAGAGTGGAATTCCCCCAAAAAGACTGTTCGTCTGTGGTTGAGGGAGAGTTCTTATCAAGCAAGAGTAATATGTATCTCATCAAATAATAATATACTACAAACATACTTAATTAATAAGATATCATTTTGTCTACATCAGAGGAGAAAAAACAAGACAAAACATTTTGTTTTTGTTAGTTAGCGCAGAGTGATCATAAAAGTAAGATACAGAAAAGTGAAAGAGCAAAGGGATCAAGACAAGCGGTGATGCAAATGTAATATTAGTATATAATCAATGCTGGGATGCTACGTGTAGGGTGAAAGAAGAAGTTGTTCAGCTCCATTCCAGCCCAAGCCAAAGAGCCACCCCACCAACCTCCTTTTATACACCACATCGCTGCAACCCTCGGCCTCCCTCATGTCTTCCGGCAAATTCCTATAGATAATTTGAGCTAAGTAAAACGGTGATTTAAGTTCTATTCCATGCATTAATCTGGGGATAGAATAGCCATGGTTATTTCTTATCTAGTATGGTAATTGTGCTGTATGTTGGCAAGAAGTTCTATTTTATGTTTCCTAATATATGTAAGAATTGTTTTAATAAATAGCTGTCTTAAATTTAACACAGGGAAGTCCGAGAAAAGCAGCGACGTGGGGTACCTGGGTTCTTTTTTCAGGATGGTCTTCATGATTGTACGTTGGGTAACGGCCAGTGGCTCCAGGCATGTGGATGATACCCCTCCCCATGCTATTATGCCATACTGCAACACTGATTGCACGTAGGCATGATAAATCCTCCTACACAACCTGATGTCTAGTACATTACTGAGTTGAGACAGACCATAAAGCAACCTCCTAACCCTCTGTTTCAAATTCTGTACATGAGGGACCCAACTCAGATGATTGTCAAAAATAACCCCCAAGTATTTATATTGGTCGACTCTCTTGATTGACCCACATGCACATGCAGTAGATTCTATATCCCTACAGGAATGCATTTTTACTTGCCTAGAACCTGGATCAGATTGGTTCCTGGTCACTATAGGCATATACTTTGTTTTACTCAGATTTACTGTTAAACTATTGTGGTCAAACCAATTTTTTATTCTAGCGAGATCATTTGTGGCATTTCTATAAACTTCCTCCCATTCTCTACCTACAGAAATTACAGCAGTGTCGTCAGCAAATAGAAATATTTTACTTGTTGTGTTCAATTGGGAAATATTATTAATATATACCAGGAACAATGTTGGACCCAGAGTGCTTCCTGAATTACTCCAAAGTCAATATTGTCCATTTCACTGGATTTTCCTTCAATTTGAACAAATTGCTGGCGCTCCGAGAGATAACTCCTGAACCATTGCAAGGCGGTATTTTTAACTCCAATGGCCTCAAGTTTATGCAATAGCTTATCTCTATCAACTGAATCGAAGGCCTTGGCCAGGTCCAGGAATGTGATAATAGCCTTGTTTTTCAATTTAATTGACTCTGTTATATATTTAGTTACTTCAAATAGGGCATCGTCAGTATTTTTAGATTTTTGAAAACCATATTGATTTTTTGCTAAGATGTTATTTTTTGTTAAATATTTTGTCAACTGTATTTTAACGCACTTTTCAATAATTTTGGACAAAGTAGCAAGAAGAGAAATAGGTCGGTAGTTAGTTAGTTCGTTTTTTGGCCCTGATTTGTAAATTGGAATGATTTTTGAAATTTTTAATTTTTCTGGAAATTGACCTGCATGAATGCTTAGATTTATTAGATGATGAATAGGGTTAATTAGTGAATCTATGTTTTCTTTGAATATTCTTGTGGGTATGAGGTCATGCCCAGGGGCACTCTTTCCTTTGAGACTGTTTATTACCACCCTAAGTTCCTCTTTGGTAACATCCTTAAACTCAAATACTGTGTTAACTCCATATTCGTGATCATTAATTTCTGGTTCACCAACCGGGCTTAGGGATCGAGATAATGAAGCTCCAACAGCAGTGAAATATTTATTAAAACTATTACAAAGATCATTGACATCTTGGATTTGTGCTGAATCTCCAGTTTTAGCAAATGCTCCAATTGGGAAAGGTTGATGTGCTGTAGCTTTTCCAGCAATTTCTCTCACAACGGGCCAGAACTTTTGTGGGTTGTCTGATACTTCATCAACTTTATTCTTATAATAATCATATTTAGCTCGCTTAATTGTTGAGTGTAGGAGGTTCCTGTATTGTATGAATTCGTTTTTTAAAGCAAGACAGTAAGGTTGTCTGTTGAGTTTTTTCTTTAATTTATCGCGGTGGCGGATAGAGTTTACCAAACCTCTGGAAATCCATGGTTTTATTTTTGTATTTTTGGATGATATTTTACTTTTGATGTCTTATTAAGGAGAATAGTCTGGATAGTATCAATGAATAAATTAGTTGAAAGATTGATATTATTTTCATTAGTAACATCGTCCCAATTCTGTCGAGACAAGGAATTCTTAACACCGTTCCAATCTATTTTGAATAATATTCTTCTTTTACAGGTGGTTTGACAAATTTTTGAGTTGTTAATTTCATGCATATGGCATAATGGTCAGTAATTGCAGTTTGGAGTACAGTTGTTGCTACATCAAAAGAGGGCGGTAGTCTGACAAAGTAATGATCGATGCAAGTGTTGCTGGCCGGTCTGGTCACCTTGTCGACACAAGACACAAGGCCCGCCTCGTTCATTACATCCAGGTACTTTTCTTCCAGTGTATGAGGATTAAGATTCAAAAGGTTGCAATTTATATCGCCAGAAAATATTTTTAAACACCTATTGTTATTTACCCGTTCATTAAAGTATGACTCTATAGATTCTACAAAAATATGAAGATTTGAGTTGGGGCTGCGATAAATTGCCAGAATTTCACACGGAACACCAGCCCAGTCAAAGTGAGGGAGAGACATGTGGCTATACCCCCCAATTGAAACTCGCAGCACGATGCAGATATTTCATGGTCTATGTAAACGACAACTCCATCACTTTGATTAAGATTGTTAAATGACCTGTACAAATTATAACCGGGAATTTCCATCAAATCGCTCTCATCGTTCAGCCAAGCTTCCGTAAGTATTATGCATGTGAAACGATAGGCCAAGTTCTGCAATACTACAAGGAATTCGTCAATGTTTCTTCTATAACTTCTAATATTTTGTTGGATTACAGTAAAATTTTGTTGATTCGCATCACCGCCCCTCCCAAGCCCTCCGCTTTCAATAAAATTACTACAAAAATTCTTAATATCTGAACACTCTGTGCAATTAATTGTTGGAATATCTAATAATTCTACAGCATTTCTAATCATAAGAAAAGAAAAGAGCAGCAAAAAACCTAAACAACGGCAAGCCGTCCGACCAGACGTGAAAATAAATATAAAAAAGAGGGGGAAAAAATATATAGTATCAATTGAATACAGGAATTCTTAAAAAATGAATAAAACAAAATTGAATGCCAGTACAGAATAATAATAGATTCAAATGGCTGCCATTTTGAAAACTTACATAGAAATGTTTATTTTATTTTTTAAGTTGAGTCTTTATAGCATAGATATTCATGCCAAATTTCAGATCAATACATCATTTCGTTCTTGAAATAAAAATTCTTAAGTGAAAAAACAAAATAGCAGCTATAAGGATAACCGCTGAGTTTTGGACACTTAAAATACGACATTTGTAGTCTCCTATCATCCAGGAACAATACCCTAAAATGTTCGACACTACTTCTGAAACACCCTGTATATAAATACAGAAATTACTGGCTTAACATATTAGGATTATATACGGTAGAAGGCTTTCAAGAGCAATTTTGCAGCTCTTGATTTACCAATAAATTTAGATCTTCATTGAATTGAATATGGCTATCAAAAAATGCGATCTACAGCCTCCACCCAAGTAAAGATGATTATTGATTCAATTTTGACTTTGCATCACATCTACTAATCGAAGAACAACACATCCATCAATTTACCTTAGCTCCCAATTAAAAATTCTTTACCTACTCTAATGAATGAATTGTGGTTTCAGTTATATCACAGTTATAGTTACAGTTGATAACACATCCATAATTCACCTTAGCTGCAAATTAAAAATTGGTTTCTCCAATGAATTGATTGTGGTTTTAGTTACCAAAGAAATGGCGGTCGACAGCTGCCGCCCACGCCGAGGTGACAGTAAACTCGCCGCCCACCACGGTGACCACCCTGGACAGTGGACTGCGAGTCGCCACCGAGGACTCGGGTGCGCCAACCGCCACCATTGGCCTCTGGATCGATGCCGGCTCCCGGTTCGAGACCGAGAAGAACAACGGAGTCGCTCACTTTCTTGAGCACATGGCTTTCAAGGTATGTACAGGTATCAAGTATTTGTTATAAATGCATTCCAACTTACTCGTACATCAAATTCATTATAGTCTAGCAGTCTTTCAGTGTATTTACACTGGAGTATTGATTCCTCGTTATAACGAATTTATAATGGATAGCTTTTCACGTACTTGTTCATAGGAATCATTGTAGGAGTATCCCCTTTTGGGAATGCCCTAAGATACTATCTCATGTTTCCTTGTATTGTTCATTTGTTTTATTGGGGGTTGACATTAATATATATAGTAGTATTATTTGTTAGAATTTGTACTATTGTATTGAAATCAATGTGTAATAGACTCTTCTAATTTATACTGAAATGAACATTGGTCTACCTTTGTCCTGTCTTTGTCACGTAATTCATTATATTTTTCCGATTAAATGCCATAAGAACCAATCAGATAAGTCATCTATTAAAAACCTATTCTGATTGGTTCTCGTGGAATTAAATCGTCATTAAGATTTAACGAGTTTTCTTCCAACCGGGCCTTTGTATTTAATAGAATTAGAATATCATCCTATTGGAAGATAAAAGTTGAAAGACAGTTTGAATATCGAAGTTGGAAGTTGAAGTTGATAATTTTTAAGCTTGC